>NW_002987829.1:530308-539285 GCF_000006295.1 Pediculus humanus corporis
TAGAACAAACAATTCTGACGTACAATTGGTATTTTGTTTGCGTTTGTACATCGTCGAAAAGTCTTCATTTTTTTGTCCGTTTGTTCATTTAAATGTCCGCGTCCGATGCATGTTTTCTTAATAAAGATCTCGCGTCTGAAAAAAAAAAAAAAAAAAATACTTAAAATCGCGTTTCGTGAAACGCATCATCATCATCATCATCATCATCATCATCATCATCATCATCATCATTATCATCATGTAAACACATATCAATAGTACTCAAAGCACAAAAAAAACTTTAAAAAAAATTTTCTATACTCCACTACTACTAGTTGTGATATTTTAGCAAATTATATAAAAAAAAAATGTTTTTTAAATATATATATATATAAATATTATTTATTATCATTATCATTATTATTATTATTATTATTTTATTTTAGTTTTATTTTAGTCAGCTGGTCTGGTTTTATTAAAATAATTTTTTATAAAAAATTTTTTTTTATAAAAAGTTATCACATATATATTTTATTTTATTTTTTTTATTTTTTTATTTTTTTGGGTTAAGGGTTAATAATAATAATAATAATAATAATAATAATAATAATAATAATAATGATAATAATAATAATAATTTACATTCCATTTTATGTAACGTTCAGTATTTTTTAATGGTAAAACAAAAATAAAAATGAAAAGAAAGATTTTCAATTTACGAGGTTGTAAAATTTTTTTTTTTTTATAAACAAAATTATTGTGATATTATTTTTTTTATTATATAAATCATCACTATTATTATTATTATTATTATTATTATTATTATTATTGTTGTTGTTATTGTTATGTTTTTTTTATGTAATTTATTATTTACTCTCATTTTAATGATGATTTTTAAATCAATGGTCATTATTTTACATCGATTATGTATTTAATTTTATATATATATATATATATATATAGGGAAAAATGTATGATATTAATAATAATAATAATAATAATAATAATAAATGAGTATAATAAGCCGACGTTTTAAATGTTGTTAATAAGTAAATATAATTTAATGTTAATCGTTAATTAAACGAAAAAAAATCGATGATTTTATCGATTTTTTTAAATATATATTTATAATAATTTTTATTATGGATTTATTAAAATTTTATTAAGGTATTAGTGAGCTTAATATAAATAAATAAATATTGCTTATTATAATAATAATAATAATAATAATAAAAATCCTACACGATAGTTGCGTAATAAAATTAAAATTTTTGAAAAAAAAAAAAAAGTTATGTACGCTTTATTACGATTGTAGTTCAATTATAAAAAATTTCGAATCTTTGTTAAAAAAATTATTAATAATAATTTATAATAAATATTAATTATAAATTAATATAATTCATTATATGAGAAGAAAATTATTATTATTATTATTATTTTAAATTTTCCTATTCGTTGTTTCCGGTTTCCGGTGTGGTGTATTACTCCTGTAATCCAAATACTTGGAGGCTAGATGCTTTGGGACTCACCGGAAGAGACAGGAACGATGACGGGTAACAGATCGGGACTGTTTCTCGAAGGGTAAAAAGGGGAAGTACCGGGATCTCCTCGGGTGGGAACCTGATAATTCTAGCTCAGGAGGGGGTTGAGACTTAGTACTCCCACAAACGCCCCTCCCACTTACCGAAACTAGGAGTTTTAATTGGGTAGTGGCTTCTGCTTCTGCTTCGCCCCCCACACTCTCCCTTCTACTCCCTTATGGGGGGAGGTTACTGCAAAATACATTCTCCTGGATTAAAAAAAAAAAAAAAAAAAAAAAAAAACGATTAACAAAACCTGAAAAGCACAAAAAATTTAAAACTCTATCGCGTACATAAAATTTTATTTATTTTTTTTTTTTATATAAGTTTATCAACACAACAAATATACGATATAATAATAATAATATAAACACATTTTAGTATAAAAAAAAAAAAACAATCTACGAGTAATAATAATAATAATAATATCTATTTACACAATCGTTACTCGAATAAAAAAACATTAATTAATAATTTTAGTAAAACAAACATTTTTTATTAAAAACACAAAAAAAAATAAAAACCCACGACTAGTTTTCGGTAACATAATTTATGTACATAAAAAAAAAATAATGTAAAACATATAAAGACTAGATTTGTATATGGTAAAATAATAATAAAAAAAATAATAATAATAAGTGATTTTCCTGTTGTGGTGTGTTGCGATTATTTCATTTCTGTCGTTGTGACGATTGATGACGTTTACAAAAAAAAATTATAAAATCATATCGTTAAATCTTCCCAGTCTTGTTTTGTTCTTTGTGGTAAATTTATCCTCAACATCGTCGTCAAGTGACTTAAATTATCGTGACATCTCGGAGTGAGAGGATTTTCCAACAAATTCATTTCTTCCAAACATGGAGCCTCTAATATTTTTTCTACTTCGACATCTGCAAAAAATTTTATTATTATTATTATTATTATTATGACGATGGTGACGGCGATGGCGATGGCGATGGTGACGGTGATGACGATGGTGACACTCACCGAGTATGTGATTATTTTGAGCGTTTAAATATTTTAATTTAGGAATATGAAAGACGACATTTGGCATAGCTATGTAGGAATTATGTGATATATCCAGTCTTTCTAAATTTTCGAGATCGGAAAATTCATCGGGAAGTTTACTCATTTGATTATGTGACAAATTTAAATCTGAAAAAGTAACAAACACAAAAAAAACGGTTAATTTTTTTAACGAGTATGACGAAGGGAAATTCGTTGTTGTTGTTGTTGTTAAAGTGAAAGCGAAGAAAATGAAATCGTGGTGCGTTACCGCAACGACGACGACAACAACCACAACAACAACAACAACAACAACCAAAAAATTTTTACCTGTGATTAATGAAAATTTAACGGCAAATTTTGGAGGTATTTTTGTTATGACGTTACTTGATAAATTACAACATTTTAACGTCGTGTGTCTCATCAAATGATAAACAGCATCTGGAACGTGCATGAGTTGACATTCCGATAAATCTGGAAAAATACAAACAATCATTATTATTATTAATAACTAAAACCAAATCGAAAATGTGAAAGAGTTAAAAATTATTAAATTGTTGTTATTGTCACACAAACTTTCATTTCCTGTTTGTTATCAGACCGTTTCTTTAAAACCTGAAAAACAAAAAAAAATTTTCGGGGAGGAAGGCGGGGGGTGGGTAATTTTACACGTTTTTAAACATTTGGTTTAACCTTTTTTGTGTTTTTAACGTAAATAGGTTGCACACTCAATTAATTAAGAACATTATTATTATTATTATTATTATTGTCATCAAATCGTATTTTAATTAAAGTGAAAATTTTTATATGAGTAAATGTTGTTTAAAAAAAAAACTTGATTTTAATGGCCGAGTCAAAGAAAGAAACGAATTTTGAGTTGTTGTTGTTGTTGTTGTTATTAACTTCCGGTTTTAAAAATTTAGGTTAATCGTTGTCGATGATTTTAAATCACGGAAATAAATTTTCTCTCTCTCTCTCTCTCTTATTCTCGTTTCTTTTTTTTTTATTTATTACGTTTCGATAGTTTCGATATGTTTCGATATATTTCGATATGTTTCGATATTTTTCGATATGTTTCGATAATGTTTTGTTATGCATTTTCATTTTGTCCCTTCTTGTCCTCCTCTTCTTATGTCATTTCTTTCTCTATGGTGTCTTCTTTTACTAACTTATTAAAAATGACTTCCGGTAGTAGTACTCCCACGATAACCGGAATTATATTTTTATTTCCTCCCCCTCTCTCCCTCCGGGTTCAAATTTCTCCAATTCATTTGTTCTTCTTCCCCCCTTCTTTGCTTGTTCAGAATCGTGTAAGGATTCGATGCCTTAAGGTTCGTTTATTGTTTTTTTTTTTTGAGGGGGCGGGGGGTGTTGCCCTCGCATTGTATTCCTCTTCCCATTGAGTATCTTCCGATATCGGACTTTCTTGCTATTCAAACTTCCCTTATTTTCCACACCGCCTTTTTTTTCGTCACTTCCGCCATCTTCCCTCCTTCTGCTAGTAATATTATTATTATTATTTTACAGCATACCGATGCATAATTTTTTTTTAATAAGAATCTCATCTACTCTTCTTCATTTTAGAAAATGTTACAAAAATAATAATTTAAGTAAATTATGAAAAAAAAAAATTTTTTTTACGTGTTTCAAAATGGATTCCATCACACTTCCGGTAGTCATCAAATTCACGTAAAAAAAAAAAAAAAATTTTTTTTAAAATAAATTATTCGTTATGAAGAAAAATCATTTTAAAAAAAATGATGATTTAATTAACGCGTTAAATAATATTTATTACGAATGATAATGATAATAATAATAATAATAATAATGATTTTTACGTGTTAAAAAAAAAAAAAATAATTAACGCGTGTGTAAAAATTTCTTCATTTTATTTATTTATTTATTTATTTCGCATCTCACTCTCGTTACGTAAAAAAAATTTTTTTTTTTTTTTTTTGTAAATAATGGCGGATATTAAAAATTCGATGTAACTGGATAAAAATTAAAATTAAAAAATTTTTTTTTCCGCATTAATTATTTACAAAACTACAAGAACCGCGTAATTTTTATTAATAATAATAATAATAATAATAATAATAATAATGAATTCGTAACGGAATTCATTATTAATTCTTTTGAATTAGAACGAAACTAAAAAATTCATACTATTATTATTATTATTATTATTTGTTGTTGTTTTTTTAACGAAATTCGAGAATCTTTTTTTGTGTAATAATAATAATGATAATAATAATAATAAAATGATGATGAAAAAATAAAACCTGAATTGAAATTTTTTTAGATGAGGTAAGAATAAATTATTCGTTACCACGAATATAACAAAAAAAAGAAATTACTCAACAATTATTATTATTATCATTATTATAAAATTTAACACGAATGAATATTATTATTATTATTATTTTACAGTCGATAAATAAATAAATAATTCATTTTAAATAAATAAAAAGTTAATAATTACTCGAGGTGACGAATGAGTAATAAAAAAAAAAATTTATTTCGTTTGTTTGTTTGTTTGTTTTTTCGTTTGTTGTAATTACATCGATTGAAACAACCAAAAAAAAAAATAATAATAATAATGGAATCGTTTTTAAAATTGTTTTTTTTGGTTGTTGTCGTCGTCGTAATATCATTTTTGATTATTAAAAATTGACATTTTTTTTTTTAAATTCGTTCAGTCGGCCATATTTAAAAAGTTTGTTTTCGAATTGAAATCAAATTCGTATGTCAATACAAAAAATATAAAAACCTTGAAAAACAACCAGAAATAACACACACAAACACAACAAGAATTTTTTTTTTTTTTTTGACTTTGAGCCAAAGTTTCATAAAAGAAAGAAAAAAAATTTTTTTTATTTATTTTGAAAAAATTATTAATTAATTAAATCCTATCGATAATTATTTATTTATTTTTACTCTCTCTCTGTGTGTGTGCGCGTGCGTGTGATATTTATTTAATAAATTATTACTTAATTAATTTTTTCCAGTTACAAACAAACAAACAAAAAAATTTTTTTAAATTGACTATTGTATACAATTTTTTTAAGAAAAAAATAAATAAATATGAATATTATTACCTAATATTTTAGTTTCTTTAGCATCGTTACACCTTTGTACGACTTTAGTTACACCATGAGCCATTTTAGAAACTTGAAAAATATTAGGAATAAACATTTGAAAATAAAAAAAATATTCAACTAACTAATGAAATTCATTCACGATTTTTATAGAAACTAAACATTTTTTTTTTTTTTTTTTGTAATTTTTCTTAAAACGCGTGGTGGTTTAAATATAAACTTTTGCATTCGTCGTATCCATCACCTTTTTTAATAACATTTTCAGGTAATGTTCTAGAACAATAATCAAACACCAACGTTAACGTTTTGTTTGTTACTTGAGGAAGTAACAATAATAATAGATGGCGGTGGCGCCGTCGTCCTCTTTGGTAAATCTTTTTGTATCATCATCATCATCATCAATTTCTTAAACTCTTGGTGAAAATTATGAAAAATTATCATTTCTATACGTTTATCAAATTAATTTTTTAACGTCCAAATAAAAATAATCTGGAAAAAAGACATACGGGAAGTGAATGTTGTTGTTGTTGATCTGTCACGTGATCATAATAACTCATATTGATTTTCTATATTTGGTTTAAAAAAAAGAAAACTTCAATTATTATTATTATTATTATTTTAACTCGATTTATATATTTATTACCTTTTATCGAAACTAATCAACTATTTGATATAATTTTTATTTTAATTAATTAATTATTAATAAAAATTCCAGTCGATGTAATCCTTACGAGAATCCTTCATGTTACTTTTCTTTCTTGAGGTTATTTAATTAAAATTTGTTTGTTTCCTTCGAATAAATCGTCTCATCGTAAAAATCCGTTAAAAAAATGTTTAACTGAAAATATTATTTGGGAAATGATGGAAAACTTTATTACACGTTTCGTTATTGATAAATTACTTACGTAAACGTTTTTTAAAAAAAAAAAACCGTTAAAAAATATTGAGAAATACGTTGTTGTTATTGTTGTTGTAATCCACACATGATAAAATTCGAATCGAATTATGCTTTTTTTTTCGAAAGAAAATATAAATTTATGAAAATAACGTATATCGTACACACAAAACGTATTGATAATTTTATTTATACTTATCGAATTAGGATATTTTTTAATTTGGTGTATAAACGAAACCGGAAAAAAATTTAGTTTTATTTTTTAATCGAGTGCATGTTAACTATATAAACGTTTTAAACTAAATAATACAAACAAGAATAATTCAAAATACGAAATGATTTATCCATATATGTCTTAATACGAAAAAAAAAAAAAAACAAAAAAAATTTATTTTGTGGCTATCGCAAAAAAATTTCAAAATGGCGGCTTTATAATAATTTCACTGACGTCGTCGTTTTTTTGAAATGAACAACCATGCAAATTTTTTTTTTTTTTTTTTTTAAATGCGGCATTGTTATCTGACGCATTTATTATCTGAATTTGCGAAAAAAAAGTTTCACGCTATATATTTTATCACTTTTTTTTTTGTTAACACTTAAAATTAACTCATATTTCATGAAAAATTAAACGGGAAAGATTTGTAAAAAAGAAAAATCCTACGCGTCATTTTTACATTGTTTACATTTTAAAAAAGTCGTCGGGGTGCGAGCGAGAGGGAAAAAATTGTCGCCTTTTTAATAAATTTCGTGGCAGGAGAAATTCGAATGAAAATCCGTTTGAAAAACAATCGAATTTGAAAACGATGAAAATCGTGTTAGTGTTTTTTTATTAATTAAAAAAAAAAAGAAAATCGGGTAAATATTTTAAATTCATTGTTAGTTAATATAAAAAATAATTTTAATTAATCTTTATCCTTTTTCGCAGTTTTTTCCCTCCACCATTAGTATTAGTAATGTTAGATCACAATTTGAAATTTTTTTTTTAAGTTTATTCAATGTAAGTAATTTTTAACGTTTAATGGCTTTGTTATAAAACAAAGGGAAACAATTTATTAAAAGATTAAATTTTAAAAAAAAATCAATTCACGTACCTAAATTATTATTTTCTTGTGCATCTTTACATCTTCCAACAACACGAACGATTCCTCTTCCAGCAAGCCTTTGACACATCATATAAGCTGGATTATTTTGTAAATTTGTTATGTCGATTCCAAAACCTGCAGGCTCATTTGACGGAGGTCTCATTTTTACTTATTTTTTTTTTTTTTACTTTTTCAGAAAAAAAAAAAAATTAACAAATAAATAAATAAAAATTTTCAAAAACAAATCAACAAACACTTATTTATCATGAGAGATTGTATAACGACTTCACTTTACACACAAGAGAGACAGAGAAAGAGAGAGAGAGAAAAAAAAAGTGAAATTACGCGTTTTTTCTTAATCTTACGTATTACATGTAAAAGTTAACCAACTCCTTTTCTGACGACTGAAACGCAAATGTTTTGATCAAGCCATGTTTCTTTGTTTTTATACTACCACGATGATGATAATGATGATGATGATGATGAGTTGGAGAACCGTTGTTGAGGTCGTTCATGTTGATGGTCTCCGAATTGGATTTTTGCGTTTTTTTTATTTTTTTATTAAATAAAACGCATGCGAAACATGGATTTCTTTTTTATTAATAATAATAATAATAATAATAATAATAATAATAATGTCAAATCCTTTAAAACGTAGTGTGTAGTTTTCAATTTTTTCTCTTTGTTTTCTGACTGACTTTTGTAGAGTTTTCCAATAGTCACGTGATTATTTTAAATGATCTGTATAGTTATTAAAAATTTATTTACTTATTTTTTTTTTATTATTATTTTAATCCCATTTTATTTTTATATTACCGGAAATAAGTTTTTTTTTTTTTTTTTTTTGGCAGTCTTTAACAAATTTTGTGTGACTACTCCATTGTTCTTTCTTTCTTCTTCTTCTTATTTAAAAGAACTTTTGAAGTGTCACACATATATATTATAAATATTTATTAATATGACACATATAAAATAAAATATTATTATCATCATTATTTTCGATAAATAAATAAATAATAATAATGAAAAATTACTAAATAATAACGAAAACGATAATTTTTTTTTTTTTTTTTTTTTTTTTGCACAATTCGTTGGATGTTTACAATAAATTTTAATATCGTTACGATTTGTAATTATTATTATTATTGTTGTTGTTGTTGTTATTATTATTATTATTATTATTATTATTAAATATATATTATGTATTGCGAAACGAATGCGTGAAATGATTCGGTCGAGAGAATAATTAATTAATTAATTAATTTTAAATTTATACAAATTTTGTAAAAAATTTTAATTTGTCGGGGTTGGGGGAGGAGGGGGAGGGAAAGGGGTAGG
>NW_002987829.1:539305-546491 GCF_000006295.1 Pediculus humanus corporis
GAGGGGAGGGGAGAGAGAGGGGGGTGAAATGGATTTATCGGGAGAAAATTCCCCGATTTGTTTTTCACATAAATTTGTCGATGAAACAACCGACGATGCCTAAAAAAAAAAAAAAAAAAAAAACCCAAAATGAAAAATGATTGACAAATTTTTTTTTTTTTTTTTTTTTTTGTGTGCCATATTTTTGGCAATTAATATCCTGCCAATTTTGGCACAATTTAAACAAAAAGAAAATTTTTTTAGATTCTAGAATAAAAATTATTGCGTTTATTTATTTATTTATTTATTTATTTTTTTGTGTTAAAGACCCTTCATAGAGTTCAATGATTTCGCACGAGGTTTTTTTTTTTTTTTTTTTTTTAAATTAAATTAAAAATAAATTTTTACGACAGATTATAAAAAAAGAAAACTTATTGAAAATTACGACTTAATTTTTTTTCCCACATATAATACATAAATTATTTATTATTATTATTATTATTTCGATGCCCTTATTAATAGTATATAAGTTGGTCAAAAGATTTAATATTTTATTACGTAATAACACGTAGTATAGGTAATAACGGTCGATCAAATAGAGCATGATGTATTATTGCAAAAAAAAAAAAATACATAAACCTATGATATTTCTATTTTTTTTTTTTTTTTTAATCTAATAAAAAATTAATTTCGTTAAAAAAAAACAAACAAACAAATTATTAATAGAAAAAAAAAAATGGCGTACTAGGAAGAAGAAAATGTTCGTTTTTTTTTTTTTTTTTAAACTTTAGAGAATTTAAAAATGGCCGATAAATTATTATTTGTTAAACATTAAAAGAATTTTATTTATGTGTGTGTACCTTAAATCAATAAAGGTACTCATCATTTGTTTAAATATATTGAAAATTTACATTCCAAGTTTTTTGTTTAAACAAAAAAAAAAAAAAAAAAGAAATTTGAGGGTTTGTTAATGATATAAATTTTTTTTTAATTTCTTTGTTTAGTTTTTGTCTAATCCAAGCTGTAACTTTTTTTTTTTTTATTAATAATTTGGCAATGTTTTCAAATGTTTTAGGAAATTTATATGATTATTTATTTCTTTTTATAAACACAAAAGAGAAAAATAAAACTTATTTTTTTTTTCAAAATAAAATCGCCATGTTTGTTTTATTCCCCCCTCTTCCCCATCATTTTATTTCCGTATAAAAATACAAAAGACGCATTTTTTTTTTTTTTCCTGTAGGTTACACAAGGTCATGTAACGGGCTTTTAGCCAATACGATTCTTTGAAAAACAGGAAGAATTTAACTTTTTTTTTTTTTTAAATTTTTAGGCGCGTTTCAAACCCTGTAACTTCCATTTTTTTTACGGCGTAATTTATGTACCTAAAAAAAAAAACAAAAAAAATTTTTAAATATCTTAAATATCATCGTTTAAATTCTTAAACAGACAACATAACAAAAAGAGACAAAATAAATTAGTATCAATAATTTTATTTTAAAATAAATAAATAAATGATAAATAGATACATTTTGATAATAATAATAATAATAATATTGTTATTCATGTTTTAAGATTTTTATATTACAATAATATATATATATAAATAATTTAAAATTCGTTTTTAACGACGATTTGACTAGATATCAGTACAATTACTATAATAACGTTATAAATTTATAAATCATTTAAAATATTCATTATTAATACATAAATAAATAAATAAATTCCAGTGCAAAGTGCCTAAAAATATAAAATTAATTGTATAAGTACTCTTTTTATAAAAAAAAATAATTCGTTTAAACAGACGGTATTTAACAAATTGAAAAATGAAAAATAAATGCATGTTTACTTTGATTCCATGAAAAATTACATAAATACGATTAAATAATTAATTTGATTTGACAATGACGAGTAAAATAAATAAAAATAATACGGTGACGGCTAAGCATATGATACAAGACATTTTTCTATTTTTTTTCTGATATCTTTCCGCTTTTTGTAACTGTTGAAAACCCTCGTGAACTTGAACTGATGTTTTTTCAATATTGTAGTCAATTCTATCTAATATGGTTCCCTGAAATAATTTACAATACGAAAATTTCAGTCTGGAATTTAATAAAAGTCAATTTAAGTGATAATTTAAGCAGTACCTGATGTGTGACCATTTGAGCAAAGTCTTTGTAAATTTGATTAAGATCTACAATTGATTTAACAATTTGTTTAACTTCTTCTTCTCTTTTTTCCGCTAACCTCATATTGTCTTCTTCTAGTAACAACAATTGTTGTTGTGTCATTAAATGAGACTGACCTCTACCGAAAATTTGATCAATGTTATCTACTTCATTGTCTATTAAATTCAAATCGTAATCCTGATCTAAGACATTTAAATATTTTTTCGATCTTTCTTCCCTCAAGTCAATGGCTGGGAAAAAAAATTCAAATAATTTTAATGATTGTAAGCAAAATTTCAAAATTTTTTTTTTTTTTTCCTATGATTAAGTACTTACTTTTTAAATAATTATTTTGTGTTTTTCTAAATGTATTCGATGAATTTTGAAGAGATGCAGCCAAGGATGCCATTACATTTTTTGCTAAGTTTCTTTCTGTGTTACTTCCATTTTGACTTTGCTTTTTGATTGTATTAAGAAGTTTATGACAGTTTGAAAACATCTGAAATAAAGGCTCGATTTTAAAATATACTTTTCAATGTGATTAAATGAAAATTATGTGTTGATTTTGTATGTTTTATTTCTATTTAACATAGCATGTGCATTAAAAATAAAAACATAATTTTGTTAAGCAAATCGTAATTAACTTACTCTACTAATATCTCTTGTAAGAACTTCAATTTGATGTTGATCATCAGCCGAATCATTTAAGGTTGGCCTATGTAAATTCTTTTTATGAAGGTTATCTAATTCTTGAATTTTTGAATTTAATCTAATCAAAGCATATTGGCACTCTTCTACTTGATCAGTCCACGCTGGAGGAATGCTACTAAAATCATCATGTCTACCATCTCCTTGCTCGACTAAAGCTGCTCTGTCATTCAAAATCTAAAAAAATGTAAATAGAATATTAGGCGAACGTAAACAAAATAATTAAAAAAATTTATTATTACTATACAAAAAATCATGACCTGATCATTATAAAAATTCCTATTCTGAATAGCATTATTTCTCATTAACGTAAAAACATCTGTCAAACTTCGTACAGCCATTTTTTCCCAATGCTCATTTAATTCAAATTAATTTGTTATGTTTATACAACTCATGATATTTTTATTTTATTTTGTAATTGAAAAATTACAATTTGTATTATTATTATTCATTTAAAAATATATATATATTGTATATATTTATTGTTTTTTTTTTTTTTTTTTTATAAATTTTTTAAAAAGTAAATGTAATTATAAAAAATATAAGAATTGATTTAAAACAATTCCATCTGATATCAAAATCACACTACTAATCGACATTTTGAAGTCAAAGTTCTCTTTTTATCGTGGCACTAACATTTTTTTTAACCGAAAATAAATTTTCGTTTCTTTTTACATTAAAAAAACCGTTAAAAAATTGTGAAGTACAAAAGCCAAAAAATCATTCTTATTCATTGTTTTTTTTTCTTTTTTTGCTAGAAAAACGTCTTACGGTGCTTAAATACACTTTTAATCTATAAATATTGTTAAGATAAATGAATCAATAATATAAATACGCTTAATACTGAAGAAGAATTTCAGGTATTAATAAATTACTGTACCACAACTACTATGCCATTTTCTGATATGGGTTTATTTTTTAATTAGTAAAATGTTAATCATTTTAAAATTATCATAAACCATAATTATTATAATTATTAGGATTTTATAAAAGTTTAATTAAATAATTTAAAATTGCTTGATTTTGTTATAAAAAAATAATTATGCTTCTTTTTTTACATTTAGTAAATATGGCTGCCATTAAATTTTACAATTTTAATAATTTTATTGCTGTTTAAGGTTGTCAAAGTAAAAGTAAAATTATAGAAAATCTGATTTTTATATAAAATAGGAAATAATTTTTTTATTTGGAATACAAATTTTTGATACTATAGACCAGGTAAAAACAAAAATAATAATAATGAATTAATTGTTCATAAATAATTTTTTTTTTTTTTTTTTTAAAGTTAAATTACAATTGATGAATTTGTTTCAGGATTATTCAGGAAAAAAAATCAATTGTATACTTGTTTGGGAGGTAAAGAATGAGCAAGAACAAACAATTTCCCCTACTTCCCCTCAAATATTGAAGTTCTTTCCTCATCAAAACCTGTCAAAATCTGCACAAAAATATCTTTTTTTAATTTTTCCTTGAATCCTGTTTAACTATTTAAAAATTTTTTTTTTTTTTTTTTTTTAAATAAAATAAAATAAAATAAAACTGCCAATTTGTGGAAATTGCTGTGTCGTGAAGCATTTTTAATAACTTATTAATAATAATAATAATATTGAATAAAAATGGATGTGTGGTTAGATGGTCAAGGTTTATATAAAAAAAATACTGCATTAAATGGCACATGTTTATTTCGGGCTGTTGCTGATCAATTATTTTCTTATCATGTACCCAACGGTCACATTTTGCTAAGAGAACAATGCGTTAAATTTATGAGAGAAAATAGACATTTATTTGAAAGTAAAGTAAGTTGATATTTTATTATTATTATTTGTTAACATTTTTTATTTCTGACACATTTATATACAATAAGCATATTTTTATACATGTGTGTAAATATTTATAATTTTTTGTTTAAGGTTATATCTGGGCCCTTAGATGAATATTTGGATAATTTATCAGATTTAAAACAATGGGCTGGACAACTTGAACTGGAAGCACTTTCATTAATATACGGGTATAGTTTGGTTATACTCATGAGAGTTGATGTTTAAACTAATGAGAAAATTTATTTATTATTTGAATTTTTTTTTTTTTTTTCAGGGTTGATTTTCTCGTTTTTAAAAGTATCGATTTAGCACCCGTACCTGCCACTCAAAATGGTTACGAAAGAAAAATAATGCTTTGTTTTACACCGGATAATTTTTACGATGCTGTTTATCCTAAAACCTATATAGAAAATGCCGGATTTTGTCAATGTAAATTTTTAAAAAAAAATTTTATTTATTTAAAAATTTGTTTGAAATGTATTTTTAAAAAATGAAAAAATTGAATTTCAGCCATTGTTTACGGTATTTTATACAGAGGAGTATTTAAATTAGAAGATTTGGAATATGCTGTGGAAAAAATGCTTCACGATAAATCAGCCAGAGCCAGGCGGGAAAAATATTTAAATAATCAATCACAGGGAAGAGAGTAAGATTTTTTTTTTTTTTGTTTATATTTTGGATAAAATATGACAAATTTAAAATCGTTTTCGATATAATTTTTTTCTGTTCTTTTTTTTTTTTTTTTAGAGATTCGATTTATGATTTTTACTTGGAAGATTCATTAGGACCGATTAACATGAAAGAACTTTTAGATATGGGAGCCATTTTGTTTCCGTACAAAGTCGCAAAAGCTTTAGATCCGGATATATATAGAAATATTGATTTTGATAATTGGGTTGATACTTTGAGAGGTAAAATAAATTTATTTTGGAGTTTTCAATCGTTGTTTTTCCAATAAATGGCGGTAATAAAAATTTTTTTTATTTTTTTTCACTTTTCAGTTCCTAGAAAAAATAGTTTTTGCTTTGGAAATGGTGGTCCCCTTCGCGTGGGAGTCAAATGCCTATTGAAATTAGATGAAAATAGAGTTTATAATGCTCACGTACAAGAAATGAGTCCCGATTGCGGTCCTGTTTTAGTTTTCGTCGAAGAAATCGGTGAAAAGTATTTAAAATGTTTTATTGTTTAAAAAAATTTTCAGATTTACTGTGTGTAACTGTGTGACCTGGAAAATTATTTTAAATTTTTATGCGTCAGGTTAACTGTTCAATATGAAAATTTAGAACCTTTACCGCGAACATCTCTCAAACCGGAATGGACTTTTTCACATAAACATCAAATAATAAATAAATTTAGAGAATTAGGAATGACTAGCAATGATGATTCCGGTAAAAATAAAACGAGGAATAAAAACAGAAAAGGAAAAAATGGAATAAAATACGTACCGATGTTGGATAGGAAAAAGGAAAATTTAGATGTAACTTCGGTAAGAAAATATATATATATGGAATGAAGAATGTAAAAAAATGTATTTATAATAATAATGATGATTATTTCCGTAATAACAGAATCACGAAATAAATGAACAAAATCGTACGAATGAAAACCACAGGAATAAAATAAACGAATCCAACAGCAGCTTAGTTAGTTCAAATTCGAATAGCGTCATCATTGCCGAACCTGATTCCACGACATCCAACAACGTGACACCAAACAATTCTCCGGTACCGACTTATTACGGTAATAATATGATATTGACACCGTGCGGATGGACGAGTAATCCATCGCCACAGCCACAGATGGTAAAAACGGTGAATTTAACGGTTAACAAATCGGTGAAAATGGATTGCACGGATTTACCACTTTCAGATTTGGAAACCATCCGGTTCTTTTTTAACTTGGGAATAGACGTGAGTCAAAAATTGGGGAGGGGGGGGGAACGGATTGCAACGTCTAATATTTTTCTCTTCCATAGTATTTTCGTATGGGGTGCCTCGTGTGGCCTTCGTCTCCGGCCAACGAAGATAATACGGGATCAAAAACTCCTACGACGACGACGGTTCCTCGTCCCATAACAAAATCACCAGAAGAGGGAAAAATAGTAAAACCCGTGAAAACTCAAAAGAAACCACCGAGATTTTTGAAAATGGATCATGCAGATTCAAATAAAAATGGTGATAAAAAACACAAAGTTAAAATGGGGGGAGGGGGAGGGAAACGTTTTTAATTAAAAGTAAAATTTTATGTTGTAGATAAAACGCAGCGTAATGGAAGCTCAGAAGAAGATTGTAATTCCGAAACATTTATTTCTCCGGAACAAAATCAACAATCTCAACAGCAGCAGCAGCAGCAACAACAACAACAACAGCAGCCAATGCCACCCGTGGCTCAACATCCGATTCCGTTTGCGATTCCATTTAATCCTCAATATGCCGTACAATATTCGACGCCATATCACGTTCCAGCTTATCCGATCACTCCCATACAAGAAACGATACCGGTCGA
>NW_002987829.1:546553-695711 GCF_000006295.1 Pediculus humanus corporis
CCCCTCATTACGTCGAACCACCATACACGATCCCATACATGGTTTACACTCATCCCCAATATTATTACTCTAACTGAGATTTAAAATTTTACAAAAAAAAAAAAATTGTCCAAAATTTAAAAAAAATGGACAAATAAAAATTTCTTCCGAAATTCTGTCCGTAAATTATTTTCAAATTTTTTCCAAAACTAACAAAAAACTAAAAGTTTTTAAAACTTTATCTTTCTCTTCTAATATATAGTTTTATTTAAACATTTTTTTTTATTAAAAAAAAAATAAATAAATAAATAAAACGAAATTAATAATAAATCAATTGTTTATTTATTTAAATTCTTTTTATTGTAAAAAAAAAAAAAAAAATGAATCGTTTTCGTTTTGTACTGATTTTCATTCAACGTTGGAAGATTCTCGAAATTTCTTTTCCCCTTTCACGTGTTTTTCGGATTTTAAATGTAATCTCAAATAATTATAATTTATCAGTTTCATATCGCACAGCAAACAATGAATTTCTTCAAACTTTGTCGTCTTTTGTCTAATTACAAATAAAAATAAAAATTTGAATGAAATTTTCTTATTGAAAAAAATAGAAAACAAAAAAAAAAAAAATTCGAATTAATCACCTGGAATGAGAGGCTATATCTGCAAGGTATTTCAAATTATCCGATAATTTTTTATAAAGTTCTTTCGGACAATTTATCCTGATTCCAGAATGAAGTGGATAAATAAAAGAGTCGTTATTTTCAAGTATTTTCGAATTGTCTACGATTAAATTCGATTCTTCCAATTTCCAAGCATATTGAACGGATGGAAATTCCAATTCTTTCCATTTCCTATCCCCTTTTAACAATTTTAAAAAACATTCTTTTATTTTCGTTTGATAATAAATCAAATCGTTTCGACTCGTCGAATAATTATAATTATTTGAATCCGTCGTTAATAATTTACTCATTCCGAATCGTAATTTATTAACGAGTGAAAAATCTTCCGTTGTAAATTCGCAATCGAAAATTATTTCCATGTCACGTTCTGGAAATAACGATTTATCGAATTCATCCGTTCCCAAACCGCAAATAAAACCGGTATACATCGTTCTCGATTCGTTTACCCTTTTTAACGATAAAAAAATTTTATAAATGAAGCATTAATCGTAATAATAATAACATTGTTTGCTTTTTTAATTAGAATAAATAATAAAAAAAAATAACAAACCTGAGTTCGATGGAAGGCGCGAAAATAATCGGGATGAGTGTTGCCAACCCGTGAACATTCGGCATGACCGTCGTGTTGTTCAAAACTAGTACGGATCCATCCGAACTTTGATTTACGTTGGCAGCGACGATTAGTCTTTCGTGCGGGTCGTTTGGATCGGTGTCGAGCAAAACGGAATTAACTGAGTAAGTTGATATTTTTATCATTTTATTACTACCTCCCTGTGTCAAACTGAATATTTTCATTTCCAAAGTGCTAAAAGGACCTCGAAGGTGTGCCTGCTTGATAATTATGTACCTGATTAATTTAAATTTGTTTTCGCGAACGCTTACTCGCGCGCTCTCTACGTGACGCCATTAACGTTAAAAACTCACCGTTATTTCGTGATGATCTTTTAATAACATTTCATTTGGCGGGGGATCCATCCAAATGTTTCGCGATTCACTTTTAAACCTTCCTCTGTTCCCACTTTTTCCTTTCGTTTTCAGTCTTAATTTATTATTTTCCTATATCGAATAGAATGCAAATCTTTATCATAAACTCACCGTTAATTATTCAGTATAATTTACCTTGGACGTTTGGCTTTCTTGACAAATCTCAGCAAAACCCTCATCGATCATTTTCTCATTTACGTTTGTCAATTCCAACAAATTGTTTTCATCGCATTTGTACAAAACAAACGAAACCAAATCGTCAACTATCGAATACACGGATCCAATAATAATTCCATCGTAAATTATCTCTTCGAATTCTCGTATCGATTCCGAACTCCATCTTCCATCGGGATTTTTAGTACTCGAAGGTTTTAATTTGGTCAAAGTGCAATGAAATGCCAAGGGAGGGATTTTCAATAGTTTTTCCGATAATTTAGTCCCGAAATTTTTTATTCGGGAAACGGGAACCAATTCGAAATTACCGAAATCGATAAAAAATACCTGAAAATCGTTAACGAAAAAAATTTTTTTTTTATTATTCTTCCTTTATTTTAAAATTTCTTGGAATTTTTTTTTTTTTAACGAACCTTAACTAAATTTTCTTCTACGAGTTCTATAATTTTCGCCCTGTACAACCAATAATCATTATCGACCTTATAAGGTGCGGCACAAAGGTCATCGACCTGAGGTGATTTGATAAAGGGGATGATATCTGCATCGGGTGCATTGAGCCAAATAAATAAATCTTTTTCGTTTTGTTCCGTGATTGAATTCTTATGGGCGACCCAAAAATCGTTCGGATTAACCACCTGATTAAAAAAATTAATTTTTATTAACACCTTTTCTACCTGGTACCAAATCAAGGTTCGAAAATTAATTGACAACTCACATATGTTATTTTTAAAAAAATATAATTTTCGTCATTTCCAGGCATGATCGGTTGATATTTTTCTATGGAAAATTCTTCGCTCACGTTTAAATTTGGGTATTTTTCATATTTTAACTGTTTCATCGATTCGGCTTTATTACGAGCCTCGTGCAAACTAAAAAAAAAAAAAAAAAAAAGGTTATTTTTTCATGTACCTAAAATTTTTAAGTTTAATTACTTACGGTAATATTTTTATTTCGAATGATTTTAATAGTTCTCTCATTTTCACAGCCTTATACACAGCCATTAAAGGTTTGGTCGATGAGCTGCCTCGTTCAGATTCGAATTCGATGAAAACTTTCCTACAATAATAATAATAACATATAAATAATATTTTTTGCCCCCCCCCCAACAAATTATGAGTTTGGTTAGATTATTTACGTGTTATCGTAAGTGATTTTCATTTCTTCCTGACAATCGCATAATTTTTCTTTAATTAAATCCGAATATATATGGGGAGGTTGTTCGATTGGATAATTTTTCAAATAAACCGTGTTGAAAGGATTTCTCCCGCATAAAATTTTCGCCGACTCTTTTTCCATTATTTCCTTTTCCCTTACACCGCGAAAAAAATAATTTGGATAAAATGCACCCGCCAAAACAAACTGAAAAAAAAAAAAAAAAATATTTCAAGAGTCTCACAATCAGGTTTTGAATTTTATCATCATAATTCTTTCGTACTTTCAATACAAGAGCCTTTTCTACGTCGGTCCAAGCGGAAAATTTACTCTCAGGTTCGATACCCATTCGTTTCAATCTTAATTTTATCTCATCCCTAAGGATTTTAACTTCTCTTAATGTTTTTATCTGAATGAAATGTCTTTTAGCCCATGCGATTTCACCACCTCCTTGAGATCTTTTAAAATAACCCGTGACGTGATTCATTCTCCATACCTGAATTGTAATTTTCGACAGTTAATTAACAATTGATAAATCATTTTTTAGAAAAAAGGTTTGACGATACGTGCATTGTAAACATTTAAAAAAGCTATGCAATCACTGTTCGAACCATCAGACCAATTAAGTTTTGAATTATATGCTTTTAAACGAGATTGAAATGTGTTACTGAAAACGCTTTTCAACGATAAACTCGAACCTGAAAAATAAAGGTTCAGTATAAATAATGCCATAATCATTTAATTAATTATTTATCAATACATGTCGTACCCATAACGATGCACTCGTCTAAACAATTGAAAACAAAACCTAACATGATTAATTTTGTTACGTAAATATCGACGGGTAATTCCGACATGACGTGACCTAAAAAAGTCAAATCCCCATCCGAAGTATTAGGAAAACCATTACAAGTAGGGAGCAAACCACCAATCTGTAATAAAAAAAAAAAAATTATAATAAGAAGAGGTAGTAGGAGTAAAAAGAATGAAACCTCTTGAATGTTATACCTCTTTTAAAACGAGAATCGTTTTTTTTATATTGTTTAAATTAGGTGGATCTATGGCTAATGCTAAAAGAGCTTTCGGTGACCCCATTTCTAATTTTTTCGTTTGTAAAATGAGTTTTTCCAGTGAACACCTTAAAATTTCCGGTACGCAATAATCGCTTAAAGACTAAAAGAAAAAGATAATAATGATAAATTGTTGAGAAAAATTAATTCCAATGAATTAGGACTTACGTCGTAGTTTTTTTTGTAAATCATTCTGTAAACTCTTCCATCCATTACTCGTCCAGCACGTCCAGATCTTTGAGCCAAACTGGATTTCGATGCCCAAAATAATTGAAGACTTGAAAAATTAGTTTTTGAATCGGTTACTAATTTTTTAGTTATGCAATAATCAATAACTAAAATTTTATATATGTGTCGTTAATTTCAAATACAATCGAAAAACATATTGAAAATTTAAAATTGAAAATCATACCAAACATGATATCAGGTACGGTTATTGAACTTTCGGCAATGTTAGTTGATAAAATAATTTTCCTATAACCCGAAGGTGGAGGAAGAAAAGCTTGAATTTGTTCTTCTATTGTTATAGATGAGTGTAATGGAACGGGATGCCATTTATATTTAACATTTCTGAAAAAAAAAAAAAAAATTTTGTCAATTTTGTCAATTAGTAAAAAGTTTAGTAAAAGTAAAACTAACCCCGATGTGTAGTTTTTAGGATCTTTTAATTTATTATAAAAATCTTCGATTTCGTGAATTCCGGGTAAAAAAATCAATACGGATTTTTTATCATTATCATTTTTATCAAATTCATCAAATTGGCAAATCAATTTAATTCCCGCAGTGATAAGCGAATCTGTTATTTGTGGCACTTCGAAATCAATGACAGGAACCTGAAATCATCTCATTATTATTATTTTAAAATGAATTATATTTTTATGCAAAAAATATATTTAACTTACCTCTTTTAAAAATGCCAAGTCATCCAAATAATAAATTTGTAATTCGTGATTGTTTTTTTCCTGTATGTTAATGATTGGTGCTGGTCGAAATAATCCACAAAGTGGTCTCTCGAAATAATTTGCAAATTTAGTCGATTCAACAGTTGCACTCATTAAAATAACCTAAAATATTCTTTTCAAAATTTATACATTTTCAATCACTAAAAAGAAAATTTTTTCCCCCCGATTTGTACCTTAACATTCCTGGAATTTCTAAACAATAATTTTTTAACAACCAATAAAAGCATATCCATATTATAATCTCTTTCGTGTACTTCATCTAGAATTATGTGCGTGTATTCATTCAAACTTTTTTTATTAATGAATGTTTGTAGGAGAACTCCAACAGTTGCATATGTTAGCCTAGTGTCTTCTGACGTACGATCCGTTAGTCCTACCTTAATTACATACATAAAATTAATTAATGGGTACCATGAACTCTAAACTCGAATTTGTGTTTACCTTATATCCACAAATACTACCCAATACCCAATCTCTTTCCTCGCAAACTCTTTTAGGTATGGTTATGGCAGCTATTCTTCTAGGTTGACTTACAATTATATTACAATATTCATTTTTTTCCGCATGGTGATCAATTAAATATTGTGGTATCTGAGTTGTTTTACCGCAACCAGGTGGACCTGTTATTATGGTAACTTCGTTTAACTCTATCATTGATAATATCTGCGATTGAAAGGTTTACATTGAGTTGATATCAGATGTAAAAATATGGCGAAAATGATTTCACAAGGCTTACTTTTTCCCTGTACTCATTTACAATCAAACTGTTGTTCTTTTTTGAATTTTTCGAGAAATAAATATCATAAATGTTTTTCTTAAGGTCTTTTTTCATTTCACAATCATCAGATGATGTAGCATCGATTGAAATAAGTTCATCAATTCCAGAATTTGTCGTAGTAAAAGAACCGGATGGGGATTCATTTCTATCATTGTTTTCCAACTTGCATAGTTCTTCTTTTTCTTCCAACACATATTTGTGTGCATAATTTTCATCTTCCTCAAATTCCTGATCAGATGTATTTTCCTCGAGTGATTCGGTGACAGTTATGTGACCATTGGTTTGACCACCTTTAATACATATTTTAGGCAATGGTTTGGAGAAATCGAAAAAATCCATTTTTTAATGAAATTCTGAAAATTAGTATTATTATTATTATTTTGTTAGAAAAGTTATTAAATATTAAAAGTTAATTAAAAATTATTAAAATTAAATAAATTTTTGAATGTTAAAAAATACACAAAAAAATTATGATCAGTGATAAAACGTTACATTTAAAATATTCTAACTGTCATTTATTAAAAATTTAATAAAAAAACCTTTAGTTGATAACATTAATCGACAAAATCATTTCTCAAAGGCTAAAAAATAAAAAAAAAACAAACAAAGATGGGATTTGTAGGATTAAAACTGAATTCCTTTTTGAAAAATGAACATGTTGAAAAATATTTTAAAAAAAAAAAAAAACGTTATTTGCTAAAGCGCGCTCTACATTGAATTAAATAATAAAAAATGGTTGAAACGTTAACGATGGCAAGGGTTGTCATTTAATAATAAATTTAATAAATTTGTTTGTTTTATTGTATATCCGTTATGATGATTATAAATGATGGTAATTTTATCTTTGCTAAAAGATTTTAAATAATTTTATTTCTTTTGTCTTTTTTTTTTTTCATTTGTTTTTAGAACTTGGTCATGATTGGTCTGTAATGTGTATCAGAATATTGTTTTTTTTTTACTACTTACTTTCAATTTTTTCACAAGTTTTTACAAAACTTTTTTTAAATCACATTGTTAAAATCAGTTCAAAAACAGAAAAGTTAATTTAAAAAAAAAAAAAAAAATGCATTATTACTATTCAAAAATATAAATTCTAGGAGGTCTATACTAGTTTAAACAAAAAAATGGCACGTTGGAACAGTTTATGAGATTAATTTACAATAAGTTTAGTTTATTGAAACTAAAGCTAATTCTAAAAATTTTATAAGTTTACTTGAAATAAAAACAACTCATGAACTAAAATATAAACCTCTTTGACAAAATTATCAGGTTTAAAATGAAAAATTTAGTTTATAGAAACTTTCCCCTGATTGTCTAACTTTTCATGTGAGGAATGTTATCGAATAAAAATCATTAATTAAAACATTTTGATTAATTTATTTTAGTTACTTTTAAGTAACTAGACTTTTATTTTTTAGCCACTGAAGTATATTTTTTAAATTACTGTAACAAATTTATAAGTGCAATAAAAAATAAACCCAAAAATTTAACTCGAAATTGTCCCATGATGGTTAGTGAAGTTGTTAATTATTTAAATTAAAATGAAATACATTCAGATGAATAAGATCAGGTGATGATAATTGGGTTTTATTTAATGCTTAAGCTTCTTCTATTTCAACAAATCGAAATGTTTTTTCATATTCAAAGTCATATTTTTAAAATACACCTGATATGAAAAATCATATTTAAAGACAGGAAAATGATGACCATTGTGATTCAGATACATGATGATATGTTTCCAGGCATTTTTTTTTTTTTTAAATAAACTTTTACAAAGAAAATAATCTGTCATCTGTTGCTTATTATTTACATCCCAGAGAATCCGAAGAATGGAACAGGGCCTGAAAAGTCATTAAATATGATTACAGTAATAATCATTTTTGATTTTGGCATTGTGACAACATTACAAAAAAAAAAAAAGTAAATTTAAGTTTACACAAAATTATTTTAAAGTAAACCATCTTTATGTATCAAAGCGACTTTGACTGGTTTTGTTCTAGTTTGGAAGAATTCGAATAAGAGCCAACTGGCTTTGGTAAACATTTTCATTTTTTTTCTTTTTTTTTTTTTTAATTTTAGTGTTAAAGTCCTTTAAAATGTTGACTCCATCTTTTTCTTTAATTAAAGTAACAATAAAATTTCATCCCAATACTTTTTATTTTAAGTTATAGAGGGTGTCATCAAAAGTTTTTTTTTTAAATTTGTGTGTAAAATTATTTAGTCACCAATGAGAGGAATTCATTTTTTAAAAACCGTTATTTTTTTGTTTAAATCTTATCATTAATTGATTTTTCAAATAAAAAAAAATTTGGTTTTAAGGTGTGGTGCATTTGTTTGTTTTTTTTTAAAAGAATTTAAAATAACGTTAATCCTTCAGTACCGAAAATAGCTTAGTTTTAGTAGTTAGTTATCAAATTAAATAAGTTTTTTTTTATTTAAGCTCTTATTATTATATTTTGTTAAAATTTTTTAAATTAAATTAATATAGTAAAATGAATAAAAAAATTATTTTTAATTGTTTTACAATTATAGTTGGTAGCATTGTTCACGGTCAGATTATTTATCCATATGGTGCATCAATTAAAGTAAATTTGAAATTATTTTATTTTATTTTTTATTTTTTTATTGGATTAGTATTATTTGTGATATTTTTTAGTTTGTTACGGGAATAAGTACACCGATACCCGTAAACATCGAAGGTGGTTCACTATCTTGGTTTACTAATTTTCAAGTAATTTACGATTTACCCGATAATGTCACTTATTTCGAACCTTATAAAATAATGGAAAAAAGATCAGTTAAAAATACATTTAAAAGGTTAACAATATATCGTGCTTTATCCGAATACATAAATGGGTAATAATCATTTGATTAATACTTTTTTAAACCCAATTTATTATTACAAATCCAAAATTTTAATTATTTTTAGTTTAGGATTTATCGGAAATGAATGCTTGCATAAACTCATATGCAAATTTTCAAGAAACAAAAAAAGTAAAAAAAGTTTATTTAATGAAGTTGTCGAGTTATTGTTTTCGTAAGTATATTATTTAAATATTGATTAATATTTCATTTCATTTTGTTTTCTTGTGATAAATGTCATTTTTTTAGTCCACTAGATGATTTTAAATTGGGTTTGAACGAATATAAAAATGCTCAATTACAAGGATTACATAATAATACGGATTGTGGAATAATATATAAAAATTGCAGCATCGCGGAAAATTCAATATTTCTTAATTAATTCGCAGCATAGATTTCGAATTTAATGAGAATTTATATCATTTTTAAATACTTTATTGTTATTTTTATCATTATATAGATTTAAAATTCATATAAATAAATTAACAATATTAGAATGTGTATAAACAAATTTTTTTGGCGCGATAATATATTAAATTTTCCTTCTAATGCCACTTTCAAATTCCTAAATATTTTATATTTTGAATGAATATATATACTCTATGACACGGGCAAACCTGTCAATGGCCCCTTAACGAAAACAAAGAATTATATAAAAAAAAACCTGTAAGAGTTATTAAAATTTAGTCATTGGCGGTAAATATATAATATTATAATAGAATTAATTAAAGGTTTTGAAATAAAATGGCCGAATCTGATAAAAAAGAAAAAAATGGAAGCGATTTAGAAACGGATAAGTAAGTAATATCGGAAAAATTTTTTCCTTTTTTTTTTTTGTTGTTGTTGTGTGTGTTGTAAACTTTAATTTTAAAAGTATTAATTTAAATTAACACGCGGCTTTTTAAAATAATATATTACTTTTTAAAATAAAAATTTGATTCGTAAATTAATTAAGTATAGTAAAATAAAAATCAGACACGATAAAATTAAATGATAAGTTTAAACGTGAACTGATTGAATGAACTCTCTTAAATATATATGTAAAATAACTTTTGATACGGCAAAATTTTCTTAAATTAAAATTACTTGTCGTAAATGAAAATTATATTGAAACTTGCTAAAAAATTATTAAAGTTTTTTAATTTATACGAATTAACCCAAATTTTCACGTATATATTTTAAAATTTGAAACAATTTTTATATAAGTAATTTTTATATCAATTCAGTTGTAAGCGCTTTTTTGTTTTTAAAAAAAGTTAAAATTAAATTTTTACTTATTATTTATAATACTTATTTATAAATAATATTATTTATTATATTATTCTACTTATTTATTTATTTATTCTATATTAAAATATTGTTGAAATTAATTATTTTTGTTTTATTATATTTTAAAGTTAAATATTTACTCGAGGTAATAAATTATTATTTTTTTTTTTGGTAATTAATTTTTAACAAAGATGTTTATTTAAACTAATATTATATTTTCCCTCCTATTTAGCTCAGAGTATCCTTAATTATTACTGTACCTGAAAAATATGCCTTGAAAAGTTAAATTTGAAAAATAAGGAAAGGAATTTATGAGCTTTCTGTATTGTTTGCATCAATATTTTCTACATGCCGATTGAAAATGAGTTCCTTGTAACAGAATAATGAATCAATCACCTGATATTTCTAGTTGAAAATGAATTTGTTTTAACTTCTACCTAAATTTATCTATGCCCTGAAGTTAAAACAATATAATTTTTCAACCCCAAATAATTTTTTTAATGAAATGTAAAGTAGTCGTAAGTAAAATTACAAAAAAATTTTTTTTAAAAATTTTCATCATAAAATTATTTCGAATAAAACTTACTGAATACTTCAGAATGCATTTTCTACTCCTTAATTTAATTGTAATGAATTTTCTTTTATTTGTGTTTACAGTACATTAAGTGAACTGAGTTTATCAAGTTCGATATCACGTGAATGTTTTATTTCAATTCATTTTGCCGAAACAAGCTTGGAAAAAATGGAAACATATTTTTTAAAAGAACAATTTACAGATGTTGTTTTAATTGCTGGTAATGTGCCTGACTTTTACTACCTTTTAATTTTTAAAAAAAAAAAACTAAAATTAAAATGAAATAATAATTTATAGGAAAACGACGAATTCCAGCTCACAGGCTTGTTTTAAGTGCAGGTTCGGAATATTTTGCAGCCATGTTTACTAATAATTTAAAAGAAGCTTCACAAACTGAAATAGAACTTCATGATGTCGATGGAGATGTTCTTTGGTCATTAATTAATTATTGTTACACTGGAAAAATTGAATTGTTTGAAAATACAGTTGAAACCGTTTTAGGTTTGTTATTTAAAAAAATAAGGTATAATTTAATTTTAATTTCCCCTCATTTTGTCAATGTATCTGGATATATTTCAGGTACTGCTTGTTTACTTCAGTTATCAGATGTTGTAGAAGCCTGTTGTACATACCTTAGAGAACAATTACATCCGTCCAATTGTATTGGTATAGGAGTATTTGCTGATTCGCAAGGTTGCAGAGACCTTTTACTAGCTTCACAGAATTACACAGCAGTTGGTTTACTTTGAATTTTATTTATTTTTCACTGTAAAAAAATAATGAGAATGTAATTCTATTGATAAATATTTCAGGAACATTTTTTAGAAGTCATTAAAAATCAAGAATTTCTCATGTTGTCAGCGGATGAAGTTGCCAAACTATTGGCTTGCAATGATCTCAACGTATCCTCCGAAGAAGTTATTTTTCACGTAAAAATAAAATATTTAAATGTCTTTTCTCGTTTAAATTAATTTAATTTAATTTAATTTTTTTTTTTTTTTTGTTTTAAAGGCATTAATGTCTTGGGTTGAATATCTTCCTGACAGAACTGCTCACGTTGGCAAATTATTAAGTCTTGTTAAACTGCCATTACTTTCCCCATCTGTAAGTTTTTCCTACGTCATTATTTTTACGTCATTTCGACACGGGTAAATAAGTCATTTTGGATTTTTTAGTTTATTGTAGATCATATAGAAACAATTCCATTATTCAAGGACAATCCAGAGTGTCGAGAACTTATTATGGAAGCATTTAAATATCATTTGCTACCAGAAAGACGTTCAATGTTACAATCTCCCAGAACGTGTCCTAGAAAGAGCACAATTGGAGATTTGTACGCTCTCGGTGGAATGGGTGCCAATAAAAATGTCGTAAGGTGAAATAAAATGATTTTTGTCAATGATGTTGTTTTTTTTTTATAAATCGCATTTTAAATGATTTAATTATTATTAAATTCTAGTGTTGAAAAATATAATGTGAGAACGGATACGTGGTCTCGTTTCGATAAATTAAGTTTTAGGAGGCTACAGTGCGGAGTGGCCGTAGTCGATGAAAAACTTTACGTGGTCGGGGGTAGAGATGGATTAAAAACATTAAACACAATTGAATGTTACGATATTAAAACTAAAAGTTGCACAAACTTACCCCCCATGTCAACGCCGAGGCACGGTTTGGGTGTTGCTGTACTCGAGGGTCCATTGTACGCAGTGGGAGGTCACGACGGATGGAGTTTTCTCAACACGGTCGAAAGGTGGGATCCGCAAACTAAGACGTGGTCGTTCGTTACTCCCATGTTAACACAGAGATCTACGGTCGGAGTGGCTGTCTTGAACGGAAAGTTATACGCTGTCGGAGGGCGAGACGGAAGTTGTTGTCTGAGAACTGTCGAATGTTACGACCCTCACACGAACAAATGGGTCGTATGTGCTTCCATGATCAAAAGAAGAGGCGGAGTAGGCGTAGGTAAATATCACTCTTATAAATTCAGATCCTGAAAATAAAATCAAAAATAAGTTTTTAACATAATTTTTTATGACAGGTGTTCTTAATGGTTATTTGTATGCATTGGGAGGTCATGAAGTACCCGGATTGAATCCATCAGCAGCGAGATTTTCATGCGTTGAAAGGTTAATAAGGTTAATTTACATTAATGTTAAACCCACAAAAACAGAAGTCTTAAACGAGGTTTTGATTTAGGTACGATCCAAAAGCTGATTCTTGGGTAACGGTGGCGTCCATGAGCGTTGGAAGGGATGCCATAGGTGTTTGTATTTTAGGCGAAAGATTGTTTGCCGTTGGAGGATACGATGGGAAATGGTATTTGAAACTAGTCGAAGCTTACGATCCACAGAAAGACGAATGGCAAGAAGTTTCACCTTTAATCAACGAAAGAGCGGGAGCTTGCGTTGTTTTAATTAAATCTACTTGAAAATAATTTTAATTCGTATCATTGAATTCGAATTCTAATATCTCAAAAGTCAATTTTTAAAATACTCAAAAAGAAGAATTCATGTGTTCAATTCAGTATTATTCAGCATTTGTAAATATATATGAAATTTTAATATGATGTATGTCAAAAAAAAAAAAAAAATCAAAGTATATTTTTATTTTAAGGCCAAATAACTTGAAAACAAATATCTATTTATTTTTACTCTATTTTAAAGTCTTATTAATTTTTGTAAATAAATTTTTACCAATGTAAATCTAAAAATTTGATTTTGAGTGTTTATAATTCTATAGAATATACTAGAAAAAATTAGTTTTTAAATTTGTGTGTGGTGCTAAAAACAAAAAAACTGTGATCGGTGTAAATGAATTTTTTATATATATATATATTACTCGTGTAACGTACTTATTTATTTTTTAAAATCATAGTTGAAAATTTGTTGACAATAATGTTATATTTTTATATTTTATAAACATTTTTTATTATTTTATAAATGTTCATTTTTTTAATAATTCAATATGATGATGGTGTACTATAGAAAATCATTTTAACAATTACCTATATTTTATATTTGGAATTTATTTATTTATTTTTTTTTTAAGTATGATCAAAGAAAGTATTTAATACTAAAATTTAATATAATGAATTTAGATAATTAGGGTTTTTTTTTTTTTGTTTTTCTTTTATAATTTGTGCTATATTGTAATTATCTGTGATAAGTTTTGTTATTTTTATGATTGTTTTAAGCGGACTTTATTGTTGCTAACTTGGTGTGAAAATAATAACAACGACTCACCGCCTGTTTTAAACTAGACGAAACTCAATTTGGCGCTTATTTTCAAGGTTAAATTAGTTAAATGTTATAAGCCATGTCGGTGAGTAGTTTCATGTTAAAACTTAAATGATGGTTTGCACCACGTGTTTGACCAAATTTAGTTTGAATTAAATTTTTTATTAAAAAGTGCTGTTTTTTTTTTGAAATTTTAATTGTTTTTTATTAACAGAGTAGTCAAAATTTATCTTCGGACGCGGGAGAAGAAGCTAATGGAAATCCAGCTACTTCTCCTGCACCCGACATAGATGATCCTTTAGAGGATGATATTTTCGGTTTGAATGATCAACCTAGTGTTAGCCAAGATGAAGAAGAAGAAGATGGGGAAGATTTATTTGGTGCTAATTTGGAAAAGTAAGTTTAAAAACGAAAGTTTGTTACTTTAATCTGTTTAATGTCGTCAATGGATTTACTGTCACATTTTGTTGGCGAGTTTTAAAGATTTTTTAGTTATTAAGTATTCGTTAATTTTAGTGATTATCGGCCTATGCCAGAATTGGATACTTATGAAGGTAGAGAAATCGATGACGAAAATGAGTATGATGCAATGTCGATCGGTGAAAGAAGAGCTGCTGAGAGAGCAATGGACAAGAGAGATGGTGGAAGAGGCCTTGGATTTGATCAATTGCTTTATTGTTAGTAATTAAACTTTTTTTTCTAATTTAATTGTATTTTAATCAAAAAAGTACATGGAAATTTTTTTTTTTTCGAAGCTGAAAGCGATGATGGAGATTCACCGAGAAAAAAACGAAGAAGAGCAGAAGAAGCAGCTTTTGGTGATGTCGAAGAAATGGTATTAATTTTAAACTTCCAAGTTTATATTTTTATATAAAATATCACTTTTTAATTTTTTTAAATATTTTCTCGATTAAAAGGAACCTGTTGAAGATTTACAAGACAGTAGAGGGCGTTCAATAAAAGAATGGGTTCTCGTACCTGATACTAGCATGGAGATAGCGAATAGATTTCGTAATTTTCTGAGAACTGCAGTCAATGCCAAGGGTCGTCAAGTATTCAAAGAAAGAATGAGACGAATGTGTGAAAATAACGAGTCTAGCCTTGTAGTTGATTATCCTATGCTTGCTCAAGCTAAAAACGATTTGGCTTATTTGCTACCTGAAGCTCCCTTTGAAGTCCTATCAATATTCGATGAAGTCGCAAAAGACTTGGTGATGGAAATGTTTCCAAATTATTCTAGAGTAACAAAAGAAATAAGAGTTAGAATTGCTGAATTGCCTTTGATAGAAGATATTAGAACATTTAGAAAAACTCATTTGAATCAATTAATACGTACCACTGGAGTAGTATCTTCTACAACTGGTATATTACCTCAGTTGTCAATTGTTAAATACGATTGTGGAAATTGTGGAAACGTGTTGGGACCCTATCCTCAAACTCAAAATGTTGAAAATGGTCCAGGAAGTTGCAGCGTCTGTCAGAGTACGGGACCGTTCATTGTAAGTAGAATCCTGAAAATAAATTTTAATTTATAAGCTGTATAAAAAAATTAAAATAAATAATGTATATTATGTAGGTTAATATGGAAGAAACCGTTTACCGTAATTATCAAAAGATAATTATTCAGGAGCCTCACAACAAAATTCCTGGCGGAAGAATACCACGTTCTAAACCTTGCATTTTATTAGACGAACTTTGCGATCGTGCTAAAGTCGGAGACGTAATCGATGTGACTGGAATTTACACTCACAGTTATGACGGTTCCCTTAACACGGAGCAAGGTTTTCCAGTATTTTCAACCGTTATCATAGCTAATTACATTGTAGTAAAAGACGCAAAGCAAATAATACAGTCACTGACCGACGATGATATAAATTCAATCTTGAAACTTTCGAAAGAAAAAAAAATCATCGAGAAAATAGTATCCAGCATTGCTCCATCGATCTACGGTTACGATTACATAAAAAGAAGTTTGGCTTTGGCTTTGTTCGGTGGAGAAAGTAAAAACGCTGGAGAAAAACATAAAATCAGAGGCGATATAAATGTTTTAATATGCGGAGATCCTGGAACGGGTAAATCCCAGTTTTTAAAATATATAGAACAGGTTATTTATTATTTTATCACGTTAAAATTAAATGTTTTTAAAAATTTTGACGTAAGATAAAACCGGAAATGAAAAATTTATTATTTTTTAGGTTGCACCGCGAGCCATTTACACGACTGGTCAAGGTGCTTCTGCCGTGGGTCTTACTGCTTACGTGAAAAAAAATCCCGCCAATAAAGAATGGACTTTAGAAGCTGGAGCTTTAGTATTGGCAGATCAAGGCATTTGTCTAATAGATGAATTCGACAAGGTAAAAGTTGAACATTATACCAGAACGCTTAGAAATTTTTAAGGGCTGCAAAACTAATTCATTTGCTTTAATTTGGTAAAGATGAACGATAGAGATAGAACGTCAATACATGAAGCAATGGAACAACAAACGATTTCCATTTCCAAAGCTGGAATAGTTACTTCCCTTCAAGCCAGGTGTTCAATAATAGCAGCTGCAAATCCCATCGGTGGAATTTACGAATCGTATTTGCCGTTCGCTAGTAACGTATGATGATTTGATACCGTCAATAATTTCCCTTCTTCTCATTTAAACGAATACATTTTAATTAAAAAAAAAAAAAATTACAGGTTAATTTATCGGAACCGATACTTTCTCGATTTGACGTTCTTTGCGTCGTTCGCGACGAAGCCGACGTGGTTCAAGATCAAAGATTGGCACAATTCGTTTGCAATTCACACGTTAAACATCACCCGATACCGAACGAACACGTGGAAACCCCCGAATTGAATTCGGAAGACAATCAAATCCCGCAGGATTTACTTAGGAAATACATTGTTTACGCGAAACAATACGTTCATCCCACTCTTGAAAAAATTGATCAAAACAAAATAGCAAAATTGTACAGTCAGTTGAGACAGGAAGCTTTGGTCACGGGAAGCATGCCCATCACTGCACGTCACATAGAGAGTTTAATTCGAATGTCCGAGGCTCACGCGAGAATACATTTGAGAGAAAATGTCGTGGAAGAAGACGTGAACGTCGCCATTCGAATCCTTTTGGAAAGCTTCGTCGAAACTCAAAAATTTAGCGTCATGAAAGCAATGAAAAAAGTAACCATTTAATTTCAAAAAAAAAAAAATTACCTCGAAGGCATGTTGACAAACAAAATTTTACTTTCAGGCATTTCACAAATACTTATCATACGGGAGAGATACAGACGAAATATTATATTTCTTTTTGAGAGAATTGACAATTTTTCATTTGGGATTGGCGAGGAGCAAAGGAGATACGGACATAATGATTGTTAAAATACCCGAAAGGGATTTGATGGTCAAGGTAAGTGGGATACCCGCTCAAGCTAAGCATAACAAAACCTCTCGCCTGTATTAACGAGGGGAGGGGGAGGAGAGGGGAAGAAGAAGAAGAAGGAAAAAAAAAAAAAAGCAACAAATTTTTTTTCCAGGCTAAATCGATTGGTGTCAACGATTTGACGGATTTTTACAAAAGTAAAATATTTAAGGATAATAATTTTATATACGACGCCATGGAAAACGTAATCGTACAAAGTGTGCCGAACGTTTAAAAAAACTTTTTATTTCGTGTTTTTTTTTTTTTTTTTTTTATTTTTTTTTTTAAATTTAAGTTTAAGTTTAGTTTTAATAAATCGTTTTTTTTGTTTTTTGTTTTACTATTATTATTATTATTATTATTTTTTTTTTTTTTTTTTTTTTTATTATTATTATGTAAAGTTTTTATAATTTAAATTGTGATAAACGAAAACGAATCGTGTAGGCACACACGCAAATTTAAAATTAAAATCGGCGGGAAAAGTACGTTAAATAATAATAATGATAATATATTTGGCTTGAAATTGTATCTGGTTTTATATTTGGATAAAAGCCAGATGTAAAGTCATGGGAGCAAAGCGCGGCCATATTTATTAGATTTATCCGAATTTCATTTGTTTGCGTTCGAAAGGGGGGTAGTATTTGAACAAAAAAAATTAAAAAAAAAAAAAATTTAATCGAGTAAGTTGTTAATTATTTTTTGTTATTGTTGTGATTTTTAATAATTGGTTGATGATGATGATAATAATAATAATATTATTTATGTAAATGTTTTCAGGATGGGAAAGCAAGAAAAGGGAAAAATGAGGAATAAAATGGAACGAGAGGAAGAAGTTGCTTGGGATTTATTAGATCGTTGCCTTCTTCCAATAATATTTTCTCACGCATCGGCCGTCATAATATCGACCGTATTGAACACTCTTTACATATCTCAAGTTTCGTCATTTTCGTTATTTTTACTATTTCTAATATGCAGTTTATCCGGAGTTTTTTTCTACCACAATTTAAAAGTAAGTTTGCCTCAAATTTTAAATCTGAAAGGGTTTCATCAAAAGAGCCCCCTTGACACATTATTATTATTATTATTATTATTTAATTCATTGTAAATTTTTATGGTTTTTTTTTTTTTTTTTTTTTTTTTTGCATAAGAAAAACTATAAAATTTGAGTTAAAAGGAATTTGTGTGGAGTTTTACATAATTCGCAAGAGAGAGAGAGAGAGAGAGAAACGGGATTCTTAAAATAAACTTGGCTCATCTTCATTTAAAAAAATAAAAAAAAAATTTTCTAGTAAAATTAGATCGTTTCCCCCCCGCCCCCCGTTAAAAAGAAATTTAATTGTTTTTTTAATTTAAAAAAAAAAAATTCGTTTGATGACGATTATTATTATTATTATTATTATTATTATAGGTGAGAACGGCTGGAAAATGCGTTTTGGTAACGTCATGCGATTCAAAACTCGGTATTGCATTGGTTAAACAACTCGATGATTTGGTGAGTTTTTTGTTATTGTTATTATTATTATTATTAAACAATGATGATGATGATGATTGGGGGATGGTGGTGGTGGTGGTGGGGGGTGGTTTGCTTTTAGGGATTTACCGTTTTCGCGGGTTTCGTTAAGAAAAACGAAGAATCAAATAAACTCAAAGAAGTGACATCCGGTCGTTTGCACATAATCGAACTCGATGTAACAAACGAGCGACAAGTTTTATCAGCGGCGGATTACGTTAAAAAAAATTTACCATCGAAAACAAACGGTGGGTAAATGATGATGATAATGATAATGGATTTGAGATCACGTGTTGTTTATTATCATTATCATTATGATAAATTTTGTTTTTTTAAGGTTTGTGGGCTTTGATCAACAGCGCGCAATCCGCGGCTTTCGGAGAAGTCGAATGGGTACCACCCGCTGTTTTCCGTCAAGCCGTAGAAGTTAATTTATTATCCGTCATAAACGTGACGCAAACGTTTTTGCCACTTTTGAGAAAGTCAAAAGGTCGAATCGTCAACATCGTGAGCGTTCTCGGAAGGATTTCGTCACCCGTGAGAGCGCCATTTTGTTCCAGCATGTCGGGCGTGGAAAGTTTCAGCGATTGTTTGAGATTGGAAATGAGACGTTGGGGAGTGGATGTCGTCGTCGTCGAACCCGGGGATTTCACGACCGGAAATCTATGGTTTAACGATCGTAAAATGTTACAAGACGCGAAAAAAATGTGGAAAGAAATGCCGGAGGAAACGAAAGAAGATTACGGGAAAGATTATTTCGAATACAAAATCAGAGGATTGGAAGAATACGCGAAAGAACCGGTGAGCGAGTTGAAATAAAAAAAAAAAAAATGTCTGCCGCCAATTGTTTTAATTGAGTTTTCGTTTTGTCTTGTTTTTTAGGAAACGGATTTGACTCCAGTTGTAAAATCGATAATTGATTCCGTTTGTAGAACTTTTCCACTTCCGAGATATACTCCGATAACGAGAAGAGAAAAAATGAAGGTATTCGTATCCGATCACTTACCAAGGTCTGTCTATGATATTCTCTATAATTAATTAATATCTTTAACTGTTATATGTACGCGAATTCTATTAGTTTTAAATTGTTATCATCATCATCATCATCATCATTCTCATTATTATCATTTACCGTTTATATTATTTGTATATTAATAATCATTTGAACAGGAAACAAGAGTGAGAGAGAGAGAGAGAGAGAAGGAGAGAGAAATAGGTCACGGGACAAAAAGAAAAGAAAAAAGAAATGGAGGAAACTTAAATTAATTTATTTTAATAATATTACGTCATCGATTGGTAACGGTTAACGATTAACATACACGACAACATTGAACTCGACCAACTCTCGATTTTTTCGCATCTTAATTATTATTATTATTAATTTTTCTTATCACAGTTCGCTACGATTCTACTTTATCTGCACGTTTATCGAAATTTAATTTAAAAAAAAAAAAAAAACGATACGATATATCGCCGATCGATTAATCGCTCAAGGTCTCGAACGAGAGGAGGAACAACAACAACAACTCGATACTTCTTATTTGAAATTTAAACTTTTGCCGTACTTCCTTCGCTTTTGGTCACGCTTTTTTTAGCTTTTATAGAAATGGACGAATCGGATGTTCCAGGACTGTACTCATATTGGATTCCATCTTGTGGATTTTCATAAACCACGTGATTCGCTCTGTCGTCGGATATCGAATGATGATGATGATGATGATGTCTTTTCGATTTGAGATAATGCGTGGCTCTGGAGTCTTGAACTGGAGTTATCGTGTAACCCGCTCTTATCAAAGCATCGATTTCTTGTTTGGTGTAAGATCTCGGTTCGGTGGATGCTACCGGTGCTGGAGATGGAACTGCTGGAAGTCTCACGACTGGAACTTTTTCGCTGGAAACACCATCGGCGGCGGCGGCGGCGACGGAAGCGGCGGTGAAAGATAAAGATTTTGGAACGGAAGATCTGGAAACGAAAATTGAAGATCTCGACGTTGGTTGTTTACCTCCCTGTGAAAAATAACCTCTTCCGGCAACGGGATGAAGAAGAGTCGACGGGGATGATGGGATTTCGGGGTGCCTGATTGAAGAACCTGATACCGCCGCTGGAGAGGATTGAGGCTGTTGAACGTAATGAACCTAAAAATTAATTTAAAAAAATTTTTTTTTTTTTTTTTTTTTCATGTTTATTATCGCATAAATTCGTTTTATCGTTTTAGATAAGTTAACTAAATCACTTGTGGAATTGCTTCTGGAGCTGGATGGACGTATTGGGGTTGAGCTGTTGGTTTCGTCGTCTCGATGAGATATTGCTGTTGGGATAAAGCTTGCGACAAGTATTGGGGTTGAACGGATGAAGGAGTTGGCAAAACGGCTGCTGCTGCTGCTGCTACTGGTCTTCTTGGCTACAATAAAACGAATAAGGAGGGATTACACAACGTTTAACAGGTGGGAGTCGTTATCTCGTACAAATCGGTAAATATTATCATTATTATTATCTAACTTTATCTTGAGTTGTTTCGACGGGTTGATAGTATACTTGTTGAGGTACGGTAGTCGAACGGGATGATTGGGCGTATACTTGACTTTCAGGTACATATTGAGTTACGTATTGCGGTTGCGGTTGTGGTTGTTGTGGACTCTGTGCTTGGGCGTACTGCTGTTGGAGTTGGTAGGCTTGAGAATCGACAGGTACCGTTGTGTAAACTAAATACAATACCAATTACTTAAAGTTCTTTTGCAGGTTGAAGGAAGGAAGAGTCGTAGGGATGTCAGTCAGTTACCGATTCCTGGATTTTGCGGGTCTTGGTATTGCGTGGGCGGAAGTCCGGGTTGCTGACTTGAACTTGGAGCTGGAGACGCGGCAAAGACTTGCGGAGACTGAGAGTAGGGTCCCGTCGGTAGGGGTTGCGGTAATTGGGGTGGTTGCCTCGGTCTTGAAAGTCCATTTGCGAACCCGGCGATTTGAGCTCTTATCGGTGCATCCCTGAAGTCTTGCAGGATCCTCTGTTGTTGTCTCGCGTACTCGGTGAGCTTCGGCCTGGTACCTGGGGGTGCTGCGCGAGGTTCGCGCAGTGAGTAAACGGTTCAGTCATTAGTAAATGAGTTTAATTCAAATCCGAAGTAAAAGGGTTACATGACGAAAACTTACGTTTATAAGTCGGAGCCGGTGGCAAAACTTGCGGTCCTGTTTGTTCCAACGGAGATTGCAAGTAAACGTATTGTTGGGGTGCAGCAGCAGTTAAACCGTTGTAACTCGATTGACTCCCGATGGATGTCGTGTACTGTTGTTGGGGTTGTTGACCGAATCCCGAGAATGATCCTTGGAAAAGAGTACCACCCTCCGGAGAAAGTACGTATCTGGTCGTGGCGGCGCCCCCGGATTGTTGTCTGGTACCATCCTTGGAAACGACCAATTGACTGTATAACTGCGTCGGAGATTGAGTGGTGGTAGCAGTCACTTGCGATTGTTGCTGTTGCTGTTGCTGAGCGGCCAACTGATGTAATAAATTGTAATATTCCGGTGAAACTTGTACCGAGGATTGTCTTTCTTGTCTTCTACTTCCTCCTTCAGCGGCTGGTGATCTCTTAACTCTTATTTCCGGTTCGAGTGATTCGTATTCGAGCATAAGAAGTACTTTGTCGTTTTCATTGGCTTTGATGTCGGAACCGAAAACGGCCGCCAAGAAAAATATAACTGTAAATAAAAAAAAAATAAATAAAATTTAAATTTAAATTATGTAATTTCCTATTAAAAAAAAAAAATTTTATGTACATGACCGCATATTCGCATTTCAGAAAATAAATAAATAAATTTTTTTTGGTTTATATTATGTAAATTATTACATTTTTATTTATTTATTTATTTATTTATTATAAATAACATTTCCTTGACTTAATTTTATAAAAAAAAAAAAAATTTCTACACGTAGGAAAAGTACACGTGTACTACGAAAAAAAAAAAAAAAACTAATTACACGTTTAAATGCGTATCCAACCAAAAAATTTGTTTTTTTTTTTTTTTTTTTTCTATTTTTTTTTTCTCTCTCTCTCTCTCTCTCTTTCTCTTACAACACACACAGTAATATTCAAATAATAATTATACCTGAGAGAAAGAGAGAGAGAGAGAGAGTTAAGTAAACAGGATATGATGAAGTAGCCAAATAAATAAATAAATTGTGAACTATTTGAAATTTGAAATTAAAATTTGAATTTTTTTTTTTTTTACACGATTTTTAAATTGCACGAAATTTATTTATTTAGGATGTTATAATAATAATAATAATAATAATAATCATAATAATTTTTAACTCACGTGGAAAAAGTAATTAAAAGAAATTTAAATTAAAAAAATTCTCTCTGTATGCCTTCTTTAACGAGTTATTGCCTATGGCATTCATTTCAAAAAAGAAAAATTATCATTATCATTATTATTATTATTATTATTATTAAATCGTTTTCATTTCATCACGTGTAATGATAAAAACCGTTATAAATTTCTCATAAATTTAAATTTAACAAAAAAAATATTATCTAACAATAATTATTATTATTAATTAATTAATGGGCCCCCCTTTATAAATTTCACTCATAAATTAATTATCGATAAATAAATTTTTAATAATAATAATAACCAGTTCTCGAATAATAATAATAATCAGTTCTCGAATAATAATAATAATAATCAGTTCTCGAATATTAATAATAATAATTAATTACAATGATCTACATAAAACAAAAATTGTAATAATATTATTCAGATTCATTTTTAAAATATATATATATATATATAAAAGGAAAAACATTTTTTACTTTTCGAATGGCATAAATATATATTATTCATGAATCGTCATCATTATTTTTTTTTTAAAAACGATTGTAAATGATTCCTAATTATCATAAATGAATAATAAAGACACAACTCACTAACTAATACTATATTTATTTCCTTTTCTTTTCTTTTCTTTTTGATGAAAATGATTCGATATATTCGAAATTTATTCGAAATTTAAGCGATTTTTATAATATCGACTTGCCAACTGTTGCCAATTTTATATGAAAATGAAAAATAAGATTGTTTTTACTAAATTTTCTGGTTGATTATATATATGATGTAATAGTTTATTATTAAGGAAAAGTAATATGTACAAGTTTTTTTTTTTTTTAGTAAATTAAGTTAGTAGTGTCGAGTAAAAGTCAAATTTTTTCACTTCTCGTTTTCTGGCAAGTTATTTTAATTAATTTAATTATTTTATCATTTCCTTATAGTAATTTGATTATTTCATTAATTTTTTTAATAAGTGTTTGATGGATTTAGATAATTAAATATATAAATAATAATAATAATAATAAAGTTGGCAAGCGGGATCAGAGGCAGGCATAAATCTCTTATTAATTTACATTCGATTGAAATTTTTTTTTTTTTCGATTACATAATTTAACATGTTTCAATTGTTGAGAGCCATTCATAAAAGTAAAAATGTTTTCTTTCTTTCTTTTTTTATTATACAATTATATTTTTTATCCGTAATAAAATTAATATTAAAAAAAAAAAAAAAAAAAAAAAAATTGCAAAATTTCATTTTACCAAGGTTTTTTTTTTCTTTATCCTATTTGATTTATATCCCTTTTTCTAACGTAAGATAATTTTGTTACAATTTCTTTTTATAGACAAGGTTAAAATGTTTCCTTGCTTTAGTATTAATTATAATAAATACGATTAAGATAGAATAAAGATTTTAAATTAAACCGAATCGACGTCAAGGAAATGCTTTTTTTTCTCCTAACCACGTTTAAATTTTTTTTTTTTCCACCTCGGATTATATACATTTATACGATTTTACGGTTATTATTATTAATTTAAAACGTTTTGCTATGATTAAAATTAAAATTTATTACCTTGTTAAGCATTTTTTTCACGTAAAACAAACGATTTTCCTTGTTAAATGAATAACTATATGTATAACTACAACCTCACTGCGTTAAAACCATGAACACTCTGACCGACATCTTGGATCTTGTGACACGATGAGCGTCGATGGTTTGTTTGTTTCAATTACCCGCGAAATTTTTTCCCGCTCAAAAATTTTAAATTTTATTATTATTACGCGAAATAAACAAATACGTTAGGAAATACCTAAACGCGAAGGATGAAAGGGAAAATGTCGCATTTAATTCACTTAATTTAATGTCGGGTAATTAAAAAAAAAAAAATTTTCTTTGGGCGAATAATAATAATAATAATAATAATAATAATAAAGCAAGCAAGGTGATTTAATTGTTGGAGAGAAAGTCTACTGCTACTACTACTACTACTACTACTGACCTTATACTTCCTAAATTTTTTTTTTTTTTTTTTTCCTGGAATTAAAATTACGATTTTAATTCCATGTTTTAAATTTATCAAAAAGAGATTTATTCAGATTTTTTTAAAATTCTCAACCGTTTTTAATCGTTAAAATCTCGTATTTATTTGAAAAAAAAAAAAAAACGGATATGAAAACAACCGGTTAATAAAAAAATAAATATTTTTTTTCCCTTCCCTTTCGTTTTAAAATCAGGCGATTTGCCAAAATAAAAAAAAAAATTAATGTTTATCGTAAATAATATAATCAAAAAACTTTTTAAACTATTTATGACGTCATTGAAATAAATTTATTAAGTAATAATAATAATAATAATAATAATAAACGAGAAGAGAAAATTATAGACGAGACTATAATCTAATAAATAATAAAAATTCGTGACAAAATAATTAAAAACAACTCAATCGAATTAATAATAATAATAATAATAAAGAGAAGAAAGAAAATGGTAGACTAGTATTTTTATTTTTTTTAATTAATTAATTTTTTAAAAGATTCGACAAAAAAAAAAAAAAAAAAAATTGGCTCGTCGGGTCGTTGTTGTCGTTATTGCGTTAATTTAAAAAAAAAAAATGGCGGCTAATTTTAATCGTTTCCCTTATTTTTCCTTCTTGGAATGAAAGAACTAATTTCATTATTATTATCGTTATTATTATTATTATTATTATTATTTATTTATTTAAAATTATATTACCCCCATTTTTTAGATTTAGTTTTTTGTAAAAAAAAAAAAAAAAAAAAAATTTTTTTTATAACCCTACCTGTCCCGCTAAAAAATACTCAGCCTTGAGTTATTTTACTATTTTTTTTTTTTTTTTTTTTTTTTTTAGTTTCAGGTAAAGTTTTGAAATTTTTTTTTTTTTTACTTTGAATATTTTTTATAATAATGATGATGATGATAATAATAATTACGATAAATTTGTCGTGTAATGACGAAAAAAAAAAAAAAATAATTTACTCTATGACTCTATTATTATTATTACTATTCAACGGATTTAAATACGCGCGACGTTAACAACAAATCAAAAAAAAAAAAAAAATTATTATTATTTAATTGTCGGTTTCCCAATACCTATTATTATTATTATTATGATATCGATGTGGTCACGTGGTTTTTACGATAATAATAATAAAAAAACATTTTTTTGCGTGTTCGTGTGCGTGCCTGCGTTTTTCAAATTGACGTTTAATGAGAGGTAAATGAGAAAAACGTTAAAGACGCAATTTGATATTTCATCAATTCCTGTTATCATTCTTGTTATCAATCGTGTTATCAGTAACGTTATCATTTATTTAACGGTTCATTTCCCTAATTTACCCATAATGCAAAGTCACTCACCCGAATTTAAATGCATTCATTCATGGAGAAGGAAAATTTTTAAAAGGGAAAATTTCATTTCATGCCCTTGATATACCCCTCTCTCTCTCTCTCTCTCTCTCTCTCTCATGGTTTATGTCGTTCTACGTCGATCTATTTATTTCGCCTTCAAAGTTTTTTTTTTTTTTCCTGATTAGTTTAACGTGAAAATAAGTGAAAAACCGTGAGAAAAATCGTTCAAGGTTGGTGGGGGCGGGGGGAGGTAGAGTAACGGTTAGGAAAGAAATAATTTTTTTTCCTTTGTTTTTTTTAATTAAATATCAGGCGTTGATTAATTTATTAATCGATGCCTCCCCCTAATCCCCTCAAAATAAAAACGGGGGAAAAGAAATAAGGCAGAGAGAGAGGCGAGACAAGGATAAGAAATTTTTTTTTATTTTTTTCGTAGTCTGTCGTTTGTTGTTGTTGTTGTTGTAATTAAACAAACAAAATTCGTTTGTTGTTTTGTCAATGTAGGGAAATATATAAATTTTTTTTAAAAGTTCAAAACCACCCTTCACTAACCCTGACTTTTGCCTTTTGTCGTCTTCAATTTCATTTTTTTTTTTTTTTTTAAAATTTTCCCAACGCAATATTACGTTGTTGCCAAATTTTTTGTAAATATACTTTTTTTTTTTTCGTTTTGTAACAATTTTTTTTTTTAAATAATTACAATCGAAAATTTCATAATTTTTTTTAAAAAAAAAAAATAATAATAATAACGATTACGATGATGATAATGATGATGATAATGATGCGTGGAAAAAGAAAAAAAAAAAAAAAACATAATTTATCAATATTTTTCACGTTACGAATTATTAATTACGTTTGAAAGTGTTGTTATTAATGTGAAAGAAAAAAAAATGGCGCACGTAGATTTCAAAAAAAAAAAAAAATTTATTAACCGTCATTCATTAAATTCGAAAGGAATCGAGTAAAAAAAAGAAATTTACGACCTTTGACCTGCCAGTTTTCCGCAACTTTAAGCTAATTGGGTTTCAAGTAAAAAAAAAAAAAAAAGTTTAAGAAAATCGGTTGGAAATTGTGAGATGTAACGTGGAAGAAGAAAAATTGAGTTGAGAATAGGACAAGATGGAGGAGTAAACTTTCTCAACTTTTTTTTATTTTTTTTTTTAAATTCTCTTTCATTAAATTCGGTTGATTATCGTTACAAAGGAAGTAATTTAGAATTGCGGTAACAACATAACAATAATTAATCAAGTTAATCATTTCAACGTGGGAACAGACACACCACATGTTACATATATATATGTAACATTTTGAATACAATAAAAAGTTTTTCATAATCGTAATTTTTTGAAAGTTAACGAGCATCATCAACACAATCATCATCATCATCTGGATTTGGATAATAAAAAAAAAAATGGCGGCGGTCGCGAGCGCGCGCTCGCTCGCCCGCTCGCCCGTCCGCCATTTTCGAATAATAATTATTTAACGGTTTTTTTATTCACGCTCGACCGAAATTTTTTTTTTTTTTTTTTTTTTTTAAACTTTCATTCGAAATTCGATTCGATCATTATTTATTAATAAGGATATTTGCTAACTTCATCAGAATAAAAGTAATTTTTTTTTAAAGGAGTATAATTTAACGAAAAACTTGCGTAAAAACGCATAAAAAAATGTTTCAAAAAAAATTTATTATTATTATTATTATTATTATTATTATTATTATTATGTCATAAAGACGTAATTTTTTCGTTAAACGTTCAACTTTCGCGTTAAAAAAAAAAAAAGAAAAATTTAAACCGCTAATGAGACGCCTACGCAATAAAAATTCATTTTTTTAACGGAAAATTATCGTTCGTTTCGACGCCATTTTTTTTTTCTTTTTCTTTCTTGTTAAATTCACGTTTCAAGTTTTTAATTTTTTTTTAAAACCACGTTCGTATTTCATTTCATTTAATTTTTCTCTCCCGCAAGTTTTTTATTAACTCTTAACAACAATAAAAAAATTTACGATTTTTTGTGATTGTTTTTTAACTGCGATCGTCAACCGCCCCCTCCCCACTCCCGCTCCTCCTACCCCCCAAAAAAAAAAATTTGGCCGAGTTTCAAAGGCACTCCCGTCCCGTAAGGAAGTAATAAAAAATAGATTAATAAAAAAAAACATATTCGATTGACTCATTTTCATGAATTATTTTAAATTTCGGGGCCTTGCTACCAAAAATAATAAAAAAAATTTATTTCGAACGTGGCAGAAGAATCAACCTTTCGAACGTACAAATATCGAAGCGTAAAATATTACAAAAAATTCGTTATATTTTTTTTTTTTTTTACTTTTCCTTTTCCTTTTTCTTTTTAATTTCGTTTGACCGTCAAATCCATCGGTTAGTTAAAAAAATTACAATAATAATAATAATAATGATAATAATAATGATAATAAGTACCGCAAAAGAAAATTATTATTATTATTATTATTATTACTTTGGATTATTGTTTTTACCGTCGTTAAATCGTTTTCACGATGTAAAAAATTATTAATTTCCAAAAAAAAAGTTTAAAAAAAAAAAATCGTAATTAATGAAAGCGGAAGCGGAAGCAAAAGAAGAAGAAAAGAAGCAGAAGAAAAAAAAATTTTCTTTTTTTTCCCTTCCTGGAAAAACAAACAAAAAAATTTTCATTGTTCTCGTTCCGACAAATCGCGAAAAAATTAATCGAGAAAATTTATAATAAAAAAAAAAATCTGGAAATTATTTTTAAATGAAATAATAATAATAATAATAATAATAATAATAATAATAATGATAATGATAATAATAATAATGATAATAGTACGGTAATTCGAAACCTTTCCTGTTTTCTTATTTAAAAAAAAAAATTTTTTTTTTCTCCAGTAAATCTTTTTCTTCTTCTTCTTCTTCTTCGCGATAAATAAATACATTTAATAAACTTATCCAGTTAAAAAAAAAAAAGGAAAGCGAGTTAAATCTGGAAAATAAAATAATAATAATAATAATAATAATACTTGGTACTTACCTAATCCAATTTGAATGGTATTCATAACTCATGAACCAACAACAACTCGATATGTTCAACTACCCGATCGGACAAGTATAATAACACTGAATTCCAGGTACGACCATATCTCCATTTTATATTCCGCTCATTACAACTTTTTGTCTTGTTCTTTTCACGTTGTTCATATGTTCACAACGTGTACCTTATTTCTTCTTCTTCTTCTTCTTCTTCTTCTTCTTCTTCTTCTTCTTCCACTGTAAATGAATTCAAAAAATTATTATTATTAATATTAATATTATTCGAATAGTATCTCGTGAAAATTTTATTTATTTATTTATTTTCTTCGCGTTACGTTTACAATCGTTACATTAATAATAATATTAATAATATCGATATAATAATTAATAAAATATTAATAATGTCAATAATATCAATAATAATGATAATGAGTGAAAGGGAAAATTTGGGAATGATGATGATGATGATGATGATGATGAGGATTTTTTTTTTTTAAATTTTCTCCAGTTTTATTTTTTTTATTTTTTCTGAGGCATTCAAATTTTATTAAATAATCAACCCCTAAATAATAATAATAATAATGATAATAGTAATGAGTAAAAGGGAAAATTTGGGATTGATGAAAATGATAATGATAATGATAATGATAATAATGATGATGATGATGATGATTTTTTTTTTTTTTTTAAATTTCTCCAGTTTTTTTATTTTTATTTTTTTTTTGCGTTTTATAAATTTTTTTATTTTGTCGTGGCATTAATATTTTATTTGATAACCCACCCTTTTAAATAATAATAATAATGAGGATGATGATGATGAGTGAAAGTGAAAATTCGGGAATGATGATGATGATGATGATGATTTTTTTTTTTTAAATTTTCTACAGTTTTTTTATTTTTATTTTTTTTTTTTGCGTTTTATAATTTTTTTTTTTATTTTGTCGTGGCATTAATATTTTATTTAATAATCTACCCTTTTAAATAATAATAATAATAATAATAATAATAATAATAATAATATTTTTTTTATTAAATTCCTGGAACGTCCAAAAACAAAAAAATAGGAAGTTAACGTTTGTTTTGTTTTTGTGTTTTTTTTTCTTGTAAATTTGGCGTTTGTTTGTTTTCGCACAAACAAAACGTTATGTAAAAAATAATAATAATAATAATAATAATGATGATGATAATGATGATGATGTTGATGATGATTATGACGACGATGAGATTCGTTACACATAATTTTTTGTTTTTTATTACAATAACATTCCAAAATTTTTCTTAGACTAATTTAAAATTTAAAATATATATATATTAATAATAATAATAGTAATAGTAACAGTAATAATAATAATAATAAATGATGCGAAAAACAACGTGTAATGAAAAAAAATTATATTTTTTTCGATGTAATTAATATTAAGATGAGAAAATATTACTTAACAAAAAAAAAAAAAAAATGAAATAGAAAGTATTATAATGTGGAATTTAGAAAACGTAAATTAATATTTTAAAAAATAGAAAAGAAAAGAAAAGAAAAGAAAAGAAAAAAATGGAAAAAATGATTAAGTAACAACAAAAAAACAAAAACAAAAATGGAGAGAGAGAAAAAACACAAAAAAAAAAAAAAACAAAAACAAAAATATTATTATTATTAATACGTTTTTAAGTTCGTTAAATAAATAAAGATTCATTCATCCATCCATCCAATTTTTTTTTTTTTACTGGAATAAAGTAATTATTATGATAATGATAATAGATCAATAGAAATTAATAAATTTGAAGGTTTTTTTTTTTCGTAATAGTAATTCATCCATTTCCGTTTTTACTTAAAATTTGAAAAAATTAAAAAAAAAAAAAAAATTAAAAACTCTCACTCTTGGAAAAACTGATTACACTTAATAATAAATGAGCGGTTTCAAAAAAAAAAAATTTAAATTTTAAATAAATTACTTTTCCCCAGCGTTTATGGAAATAAAAAAAAAAAAAAAATTTTTTTTTTTTTTTTTTTTAATTTTCCAAAAACGATTTCAAAAAATCAACCATTTCCGGGTTTTGTTTAAAAAAAAAAAAAAAAACAGATGATGATTATTTTATATATATATCGATTATTATTATTATTATTAGTAGTATTATTATTATTATTATTAAAAAAAGAAAGACGTTTCGTTGTAAATTTCTTTTGAAATATTTAAATAATTTTTCTTAATTGACTTTTTTTTAAACGTGTCAGCAGAAACGACGAAAAAAAAAAAAAAATCTCAACGTTTTGTTATTTTCACGAGATTTTCGTTTTGTTTTTTGTTTTACGGCGGGCGGTGAGGGGAGGGAAGGGGAGAAAAGAAATTTTAATATTATTATTATCATCATCATGGTTTTTGTTGGAATATTATTATTATCATCATAGTTTTTGTTTGTCTTCAAAACGCGTTTGTCTTCTGTTGAAATTTTAACGATTTTTTGTTTGTTTGTTGGTTTCCTGCGGTTTGTTTTAAGATGTCGACCACGTTTGTTTTGATTTTGTTTTGTTTTTCCTTTTCCCTGTTCGAAACAGTAAAGTGTCATGTTTGAATCATCTCAATGAAAACATACAAACGCGAAAAAGCAGAAAAAGAAAAAATTTCAATGAGATATTTTTGTTATTAGGAAGCGAGTGTCGGGGCAAAAGGAAACAACAAACGAGTTTTCATTACCTCCGGTTGTTGTTAATCAATTACAAAACAAAAATAAAAATTTTTCATTCAAAATTTTTAATAAAATTCATTTTTTTCCTTTTCCGTTACCAAAAAAAAAAAAAAAAACAAATTTTTGTTTTTTTACGATAGGAGGCGACACCATCGCCATATTAAATAATTTTACATTTTTTTTTTTACATTTTTCCTGCTCCCTCTCACTTTTAATTTTTTTTCATTGTCGACGATAATTGATGACGAATTCGTTTTTTAGAACATTCCAGAATTTTTATTAATAATTAATTTAATCGAAGGTAACGAACGTTAAGAAAATTTTAATCGTTGAGGGAAAAAAAAAATTTTATTTTTCGATTGCATAATAAAATTAAATTAAAGGCGACGGTCACGGTCGTTATTTTTAGTTTTATTAAAATAAAACAAAAGCGAACGTCGCCTTTTTTTCTAGAAGGTTCAAGTACGTTTTAAAAAAAAAAATTTGCACGACAAAATTTTGTCGCAAACAATGACAATTTAATAACGTTCGACACGATAATAATTTGATAATAATAAACTCTATCGTCGTCATTTCTTTCTTTTTAAAGTCGTGTCATTAGTAACGATTGTTATTATTATTATACATTTAAAACATAATCAAATTAATTTTTTTTTTTTTTTTTTTTTCAAAGTCACGAGAACGTTTTTTTTCTCTTTTTCTCTTTATCAAAAACCTGATTTCGTTAATTAATAAATCATGAAGAGAGAGAGAGAGAGAGAGAGAGAGAGAGAGAGAGAGAGAGAGAAAATAAATTTTATCATTAAAATTAATTCATTGAAAAATTATTAAAAAAACGGTTGGAAATTACCTGTAAAAGTTTTTTTTTTTTTTTTTTTTTTTGTAAATAAAGAACAAGGTCCCCCAAAAAAACGTGTTTAGTTTAACATTTATCGATTTTGCACTCGATAATTAAAAAAAAATAATCGTTCCGTGATGTATAAAAATCGATTTTTTTTTTTTTTAAAATTTATTACACTATTTTTTTTCCTACTTCCTTCTTCTTATTCTCCTCCTTTCTTCTTCTTCTTTTTTATTTTCACTTTTTAATTAATGATAATTATTCTATTGCGAGCTAGAAACGCGAGTAAAAACGTAAATGTCTTGGTTAATTTTTACTTTTTTTTTTTTTTATGCGGCGTATAAATAATATTAAAAGATAAAAACAAAATATGTAACGAAACGCAGCAATGAAGCCCCCAAAGAAAAAAAAAAAAAGAAACGCATCAACGAAAGGTTATTACCAAAAGAAATAAAAAAACGCAGCAACGAAACCCCCTAAAAAAATAAAGAAACGCAACAACCAAAGGCAGTAAACAAACGCATAAACAAAAGGAAATAAAGAAACGCACCAACGAAGAGAAATAAAGAAACGCAGCAACGAAACCCCCAAAGAAAAAAAAAACAGAAACGCAGCAACGAAAGGCATTAAAGAAACGCAGCAATGAAAAGTAATAAAGAAACGCATCAACGAACGGAAATAAAGAAACGCAGCAATGAAAGATACTAAAGAAACGCACCAACGAAGGGTAATAAAGAAACGCAGCAACGTCACCCCCGCAAAAAAATAAAAGAAACGCATCAACGAAAGGTAATAAATAAAAATCGTGAAATAACGGTCGTTATTCGCTGTTGTTGTTGTTTTTGTAATTTAATTTTTTTTTTTTTTTTTTTTTTTAAAGACCTCCCGGGGAACCTTAATTTTGATCCAATTTCAAAATGAAATTTTTTTTTTACGAAAAAAAAAAAAAACCGTAAATTTTTAAAGTTTTTCACGTAAAAAAAAAAAAAAAAAAAAAAAAACTCGATGAAATTATTGACCCAATGCGATCGTTCGAATCGTGACGAATCGTATTAAAAAAAAAAAAAAAAAAAATCAAAACGTCATTTCCGGCGTATCGATTTTTTTTTTTTTTTCGACGATGATTATTATAAAATAATTTAAATTGATAAATGTCGCGATGTACAGGTGGTGTTCGCGTGCGTGTTCACGTGCGCGCTCGTACATCATCATCATCATCATTTGCAAGAATGAATTTTGTTAAAAAAATTCAATTAAATCGTTTCCTTCCTTCCTTCCTTCCTTTTTAACCGTCACTACAGGAACTTCCGGAAGCGGAAGTTATTACAAAAAAAAAAACCTAAATTTAAAAACTTATTGCATTTATTTATATATGTGTAATAATAATAATAATAATAATTCATCGAATTTCCTTGAGTGATTTTTAATGTACTTTTTCTTTTCATCTGTTTCACTTTTAATTTTTTTTTTTTTTTCGACAAATCAAATCGTTTTAACGCGCGCGTTTTTTTTTTCAAATTTAAAATCTCAATTTAATAAAAATAATAATTATTATACGAAAAAATTAATTTACGAAAAACGAACGTTTTACCATAAAAAAAAAAAAAAAAAAATCAAAATGTCGGAACGCTTATAAAATTTAAATTTAAATTTTATAAAAAAAAAATTAAAAAAAAATTACGCGCGCGTTTTTCGATTTAACGGAAATTTTTTATTATTATTTATTATTAATTTATTAGAATGACGATATATTGAAATGATGATGATGATGATTTTTCAAAGAGAGAATATGAAAAAAATAATAATAATAATAACGATGGTGATGGTGATGATGATTAATCAAATACCATGTTTTTATTTTTATCATTATTATTATTATCATTATTATTATTATTAATTACGTAATTTTAATTTTAATTTAATTTAATTTATAAAAAAAAACGCACGTTCACGTATAATGCGTAATAATTATTATTAATTTAATTTAATTTAATTTAAGATGGTGCGTTTGATTATTATTTAACTGGTCAATGACGCACCCATGAGGGATTTAAAAGAATCTCCGGTTGTTGTTTGTTTGTTTGTTTGCGCGTTTGTTTACGCGTTTGTTTGTTTGTTTTTACTACTACTTTATTCGCACGATTTCCTCCTTTTTTTTTTTCTTTTTTAAATAAAAAAAAATTTACGCAAAAAAAAAAAAAACCGTTACTTTAATAGCTTTAAGGTTTTTTTTTTTTTACTTACGTAATCAAGTCGCGAGTTGTTATTTTCGCTCCTTCCACTTTTCCTTTTTTCCTTTTTTTCCTTTTCTCCATTTCTTCATCAACAATTTCCACTAGTTAAAAAAAAAAAAAATTTGTTATTTAATTAAAAAAAATCGAACGTAAACGTTCGTTCGTTCTTAAACCGTTCGTAAATGGTTTGACAAACGATTTTACGTTATATTTTGTTGTAATGATAATAATAATAAAAATGTGTCGTTTATTATTATTATTATTATTATTACATAAAGAAATTAATAAGAAATTTTATTATTATTATTAATAATATTTTCATCGTGAAATGAATTAACACGTTATTAATTATGTAATTTATTTAAATAAATAAAACTTGTCGTCGTTGTTGTTGTCGTCGTCGAGTGGGTAACCATAAAAAAATAAAAAACATTTTGATTATTTTTTTTATATTTTTTATGAGTTTTCTTAAAAAGGAAGTTGAAAGAGAAAGAAGAAGAAGAAAGAGTGTAAAATGGAATTGGAAAATAAATAAAAAATTAAATGAGTTGGAAACAAAAAAAAAAATGATGAGAAATAAAAAATTGGAATAAGATGAAAAGAAGAATGAAATGAAATGGGATGGAAAAGAATGAAATAGAATTGAATGGAATGAAATGTAATAAAAAGGGAAATAGAATGAAATTAATCAGGATAAAATGAAAAAGAATGGGATGGAATAGAATGAAGAAGAATGGAAAGGAATTAATTAGATTGAATAAGAATGAAATCATATGATATGGAATGAAAAGGAATGGATTAGAATAAAATGAAGGGGAATGAAAAGGAATTAATTGAATATGAAAGGAATGAAATGAAAAAGAATTGGATGGAGTAGAATGAAGAAGAATGGAAAGGAATTAATTAGATTGAAAATGAATAAAATGGGCGAGAATGATAAGATCTAAATTGGAATAAGATGAAAAGGAATGGGATGAAAAGAAATAGAAATAAATGGGATTGAATGAAAAAAAGAAAAATGAAAATAAATAAAATGGAATAGGATGAAAAAGGGTTTGAATAAAATAGAATGGAAAGGAATGAAAAGGAATTAACTGAATATAAAAAGAATAAAATGGGAAAAATGATGAGAAATAAAAAATTGGGATAAGATGAAAAGGAATGAAATGAAAATAAATAGAATGAAATAAGATAAAAAATAGAATATAATGAAATTAAATGAAAAGGAATTAAATGATATAGAATGAATGAAAATGAAAAGGAATAGAATAAAAAAAATTGAATGGAATGTAATAAAAAGAAAAAATAGAATGAAAATAATCAGAATGAAATGAAAAAGAATGGAAAGGAATTATTCAGATTGAATAAGAATGAAATGTGTGGAATGAAAAAGAATGAAAAGAAATGTAATGGAATGAAAAAGAATAGAATGAAATGAAATAAAATGAAATGAGATTGAATTAAGAAGAAAGAAATGAAAATAAATAGAATGAAATAGGATAAAAAAAGGAGTGTAATGAAATAGAATGGAAAGGAATGAAAAGGAATTAATTGGATATAAAAAGAATAAAATGACAAAGGATGGGATGAAGTAGAATGAAAAAAGTAGATCGGAAAGGAATGGAAAGGAATAAAGTAGATTGAAAAAGAATAAAATGGAAAGAAATGTAAGAAATAAATTGAGATAAGGTGAAAAGGAATGGGATGAAAAGAAATAGAATGAAAAAGAGGAAAATGAAAATAAATAGAATAGAATAGGATAAACAAAAGAATGTAATGAAATGAAATGGAAAGGAATGAAATGGAGTGAAAAAGAATGAAATGAAATAAAAATGAATGGAAGGAAATGTAATGGAATGAAAAGAAATAGAATGAAAAGGAGTAGAATGAATTGAAAAATAATGGAATAGAGTAGAATAAAGAAGACTGGAAAGGAATTTATTGCATTGAAAAAGGAATGAAATGAGTGGAATGGAAAAGGAATCAAAATTAAATAAAATGAAAAGAAAAGGAATTGAATTGAATGATACAGAATGATTATGGGAATGAAAAGAAATAGAATAAAAAGAAATGGAATGAAAAGGAATAGAATAAGATAGAATGAAATTAATTGGAATGGAAAAGAATTAACTAGATTAAAAAATAATGAAATGAGATGGAATGAAAAGGAATGGAATAGAATAAAATGAAGGGGAATTAAATGAAATAGAATGAAAGGGAATGAAATAGAATGAAAGTTAAATCAAATGGAATGAAAAAGAATAGAAAGAAACTTAATGGAATAATAAGTACCAGAATAAAATGGAATGAAATGAAAAAGGAATGAAAATACTCATGAATGAAATTAATCAGAATGAAAGTAAAAAAAAAAAAAAAACAAATGAAAAATAAATAGAATGGAATAAAAGAAAAAAAAATTAAATGGAATGAACTGGAATGAACTGGAATTGAAAAAAAAAAAAAAAAGTCGCATTATTATTTTCATCATCATCATCATCATCATCATCATCATCGTCATCCGCCGTGCGAAAAATATCCTTAATACGGTTCTTATTATTATTATTTACATATAAAATTAAAGAATTTCCACCGAATGGAAAACTTTCACTATCACTCACTCACTTATCATTATCATTATCATTATCATTATTATCATCATTATTTAAATTTTCAATTAACGAAAAAAAAAAAAAAAAATTAATTTCCAGTCTGCCACCCCGATCGTAAATTAAAACAAAATTCAACGACGCATGATAATAATAATAATAATAATATTAATCAAATTCAATTATTATTATTATTATTATTATTAATTAAATCGACTTTTTCTTTTTCATTATTATTATTATTATTATTATTATTATTATTATCATTACCGTTATTAAAAAAATTGAATTTAAAAAAAAAACCCTCACCCTTTTATTACCACTCGGTGAATGAATGTTTTATCGACTCGAAATAAATTCAACCATTTAAAAACAACAACAACAACAACAACAACAACAACAACAACAGCAACAACCACAACAACAACAACAATAATAATAATAATAATAATAATAATAATAATAATAATAATAATAATAATGAAAATGTTTTTCCAAAAAAAATTTCCATAAACTTTTCTTTTTTTCGAAATGACTTTAAATCGGTCAGTCAATCAATCAATCAATCAATCAATCAGTCAATAGTTAGAGTTTTAATCGTGGTTCCAGACCGTGAAGAGAAACGAAAAGATAGGAAATAAATTCTATCACGATGACGATGATGATGATGATGATGATGATGAAAACGATTTGAATCCTCCAGGTACGTTCGCGTAAAGCCATAAATTTAAATCAATAATAATAATAATAATAATAAATAGGAAATTATTTTGCAATCGATTTCATTTTTTTTCCAATTTATTATATTAAAAAAAAAAAAAACTAACAATTATTATTATTATTATTATTATTATTGTATTGTTTTACCTTTACGGTTACGCGAACGTGACAATTATTATTATTATTATTGTTTTTAAATATTGGTTTTCGGTTAGTATTAGTAGGAGTAGGAATAGTAATAATAATAATAATAGTGAGAAGTCGCACGTAACCGAATCAAAAAATATAACAATGAAAAATGTTTTGCTTATTGGAGAAAAAAAAAAAACATTATTATTATTATTATTATTACATGAGTTTTCCCACGACTTTATCATTATCATTATTATTATCATTATTATTATTATTTACGACCGAATTTCTTAACGAAACTTTTAATCCTAATACCCCCACGATTTTAAATAAATGAAATGAAATCGCGAAGGTTTTTTTTTTCAATTCAAATTCAAAATGGCTGCGTCTAAATAAAATGAAACGCGGCGTCGATGGTGTCTTACATTAAAATTTTAATATCAATAGAGATTTATTATTATTATTATTATCGATTAGTATTCAAAAAATATATATGTTTTCGATATGAATACACGATATATATTTATTATTATTATTATTATTATTATTATTAAATTTAAATCGTGTAAAACCGAAATTGACAATGATATTAATAATAATAATAATGCGTTTCATTTCGAATTTACGATGATGTTACGTCATTTGAAACGAGTCGAGTTTTTTTTACGTAAAAATTATTATTATTATTTAAACGTTATTAAATATTCAAATCATTTTAGAAAATAATTAATATAAATGCTTACTTTTTTCCGTTTTTTTTTTTTTAAAAGGAAGAGAAAAACTATTTAAATAAAACCATAATAAAAAATTATTAACACGCACATGCACAATCAAAAATAAAAAAACCACAGAGTCAATGTTACGTCATTCGTAAATATTTTTGTTTACATTTTGACTAAACTAAAAGTCATAGAGTTTATAATTTTATTACATTATTAAAAATAATCTTTTAATCTTTTAATTCCTACATTTTTTCCTTTCACGGATAAAATTTAACCTTCTTATTAATAATAATAATAATAATAATAATAATAATAATAATAATAATAATAATAATAATAATATTTAAAAAAAAAAAAATTTTTATGCTTTAATAATTTACATCTTATTCGTTAATACGTATTTTATACGTTTCACATGCATTGATTATTGCCAAACGCCTTAAGTATTTTAATGTATGCTTTTTGTAGAGCATTCATGCATCGCAAAAAGCATAACTTAAAAATCGACGGGTAAACGAATTTCCTATTAAATTTAATAATCGATATAATCGAAAAAAATATCGTATATCGAAAAAATATCGAAATATGCCGTCGTGACGGTCGAACGGTATTTATAACAAAAAAAAAAAAAAAATGACGGTGCAAATTTATTTAAAAATAAATTTATTTAATAATAAAAAAAAAAAATGAATTCGTTTAAAGAGTTGGAAAAACGGGACGCGTGGCAAGTCCGCACATGTTATCGGCATTTCTTGCAATTTTAAAATAACCTCTTTCTCCCCAAGCCGTACCCCAACTGTTTCTCACGAGCCAATAATCTTGTTTTGTATCAGGATCAGTACCGTATCCGACAGCGACGACGGCGTGATTCAATTTCATCGAACTGCATTTGTCATCCGTGTAAACTCCTCCTTTGTATTTTTTAAATGCTGGAGAACTGGCATCCATGGAAACGGAAACGGGTCCGGTTGCGACGGCGGCTTTAAGAGCATCTTCATCGAAATAAGACACGGACACGTAGTCTTTGATTTTGGCCGTGAATTTTTTCGAACTGAACCTGCATTTTCCTTCGCGGACTTCGTACGGGTAGTCGGTTTCATTGTTTACACCTTCGTTGTCCATAACGTATTCGTAAACGTTTCTCGCGAGTCCTCCGTCGCATCCGAAATTACCAAATTCGCCCGAACAATCGAGAACGTTTTGTACGCTCAATTGCAACTCGGTCTTGTTGTAAATCATGAGTCTACTTTCCAGAGTAGCCAACTGCAAAACACAAAAAGTTAATCTTTTTTTTTTCAAAATAAAACAAATTAGAACCCGCCACCGATTTATGACAAAACCTACGCTGGCAAAAGCATAACACGATCCGCAAGCTCCCTGATCCCTGATCGGTGTGACGGCACCCGCTTCGACCCAATTAACGTAATCGGGTACGTCTTCGTTTTTTGCAACGAACGGCACTCCATCCATTTCGGGCAAAGCTGGAATTTCTCCAGGTTTTGCATTCATTCTATTAATTTTGTTGTAACCGTTGTACAAATCGTTGACTTCGTCGGATGTCTTAAAAATTAACAGAGAAAAAAACAATTATAAAATAAAAAATTTCGAACTGGAGAAAAATTCCAGACGTCGCGCGTTCGTCGTGTCACGTTTTTCTCACCATGTCGGAAAATTGATTTTCTCCCATTTCGTAACTGACTTTTCCTTCTAGAAATTTCAAATTGTGTTCGACGATTTCCAATTTGTTATCCATGTATATTCTCATTCTATAATATTCTTCTTCTGGCGTCTTATACGATTTACCATATTGAGCCTGGAATAATAATAATAATAATAATTATTATTATTATTACATCTATTCGATGACTTTTCATTTTTATTTTTTTTAATGACTCGAAAAATTTACTTCACCTTGAAAAGATCCCATTCTTTTTGTATTACGTTTTCGTATGAATTCGTGGCACCAACCGCGACGGTAGCCAAAAGGAAAACACCGACGACGAACAAAAACTTCATGACTGTAAAATAAAAATCAAAAAAAAAAAAAAAAAGAAAATTTTTCTTTAATAAAAAATCGATAGGAAACGCATAATAATAATAATAATAATAATACTTTTGCGACGATACTCACTCGAAAATCGATTTTTTTAAAAAAAAAAAACGAAGTAGAAATAATTAACGGATCGCCATTCCTTTTATAATAAATTTTTTATCAATGGATAGATAATAATAATTATCATTGATTTTAATTATTTTGCTATAATCGATTCGCAATCAATCGCTTTTCTCTCTCTCCCTCTCTTGTATTTTTTTCTTTTTTTATTTAAACGTCGTCCGTCCATTTTTCAGAACCGCAAAATAAAAAAAAACCTAAAAAAAACAAAAAACGTGAAAAAAGATCTCTCCTCCCCTCCCCTCCCCTCCCCTCCTCCTCCCGTAAATCTCTTCTCATTAAAAATTATCATCATCATCATCATCATCGTTATTATCGTGCAATTAAATATTATTATCATCTAATCTGATCGATCAATCGATTTATTTATTTATTTATTTAATTATTTATTATCTTGGGATTTTTCAATAACATATTCATTATTCTATCCTCGTTATTGACATTTAAAAAAAAAAAAATTTTTTTTTTACTGTATTAATTATTATTATTATTATTATTATTAATAATTAATCAATGACGATGATGATGATGATGATGATAAGTATAATAAATTACACTTGCCAGTGATATGCGTGAGTGAAAAATTCCAAAATCCCGATCATTTGTCCTGGAATGCACGCAACGATTTCCCAACGATTTAAATCCCGATAACTTAATCTGGAGCGCCATTCATTCATTCATTCATTCATTCTGGAATTTGAATGAAACGCATCGGAATCCATCATCAAATCTCATCCGACGTGTTTATGAGAAAAAAAAAAAATCTCACTTTCCTGCTGGAAAATCCTCGTATTACTCCAGGCATCGTCTTTCACGCTTTTCCGAGCGATTTTTCGAACCTGAAATATAATAATAATAATATGTATAAGCTCATGTACACCGATTAGCGAAAGACAATCAATCAAATTTTGAAATTTTTGGCGCCAAAAAAAATACACACAAAACCAACGTAAGTCAATGGAATTCCAGTCCTTATGTTGGGATAATGATAACACGCAAATTCACATCATCTACGTCATTTTTTTTTGTTTCCTTTGTGTTTAAAAGCCAGAAAAAAAAAAAAAAACATTGAGAACGCGTTCGTGACGTCATTTCAATGAGTTAGTTGTGATTAGTTATTTTTTTTTTTTTTTTTTAATAAATTTCGGCCTTGTTAAAATTAATAATAAATTTTTACGTTCGAAAAATCAATAAAAAAATCAATTAATCAATATTTTTGAAAAGCGATCATAATCGATCGCACTTGTTCGACTCGTATTCCATTCTGTACAAAAATTTTTCGTTATTTACGAAAAAAAAAAAAAAAAAAAAAAAAGTAGGAAATTTTTTCTCGTTTTTAATATATATATATAGTAAACGATAAATAAATGATTTGTTTTTTTTTTTTATTATTATTATTAAATTGACGAGTACGTTTAAATCAAATCAAATTAAAATTTAAAGGTGAGACTGATTATTATTTTTAAATAAATAAATAAATAATTTTTTTGTTTTTGGTAACCCGTTAAAAACGCCAAATAAAATTGTTTTCCTTTTTTCCCTCCCTCTCTCTCTCTCTCTCCCTCCCCCTGCGCAATGTTTACAAACAACAACAACAACAACAACAAAAATATGTAAACAAACAAAATGGCGTCGTATTTTTTTCCCATTATTTATTCACTTCGATTCAACACAACACATAAAATGAAACTTTGAGGGAAAAAAAAAAATTATCATTATTATTATTCGACAAGTACCGGCCGAATGGTGGACTTGTCGTCGACCTTTCCCAAAATTCATTCCAGGTTTTTACCTAAAGGAATGAATTTTCCAATGCGTAAAATTATTATTATTATTATTATTATCTTGATTTTCCGAATGTTTTTTTTTTTCAGGTTCACACGCGCTTTTTTTTTTACGAATCGCTTTTTCACGTTGAGAATGATAAACGCATTACGCGCCATAAAAAGCGCGTTGTTTAAAAATTCAAATAATAATGCCGTGGATGCCGATGAGGAAGGGGAGGAGGGGGAGGAGGAGGAGGAGGACGACGAAGACCGCGTCGTCGTCGTCGCACAAACAGAAGACAATAATAATAATAATAATAATGATTCGATAAGACGTTTCGAAAGAGGAAATTTATTCGAACGATTATTTACGAAAATGGTGACCGCATTGAAACAAATAATAAGAGATAATTTTCTACACGACGATGATAAATTCGAAATAGAATTAGAATTAGAATCGGATTCGAGAATATTCAACGTCATCGAAACGTGGCTGACCGTTTTATATTGCACTCTTTTACTCCGAACGAGATTCGTTAATTATTTGGAAAATTATTTGAAAGAAAACAATATGGACGAATCGAAAATCGGACGACAGTTATTGCAAGAGGAAAGCATGAACATGTATAAAATGATACGTAAAGCTCAAGCTCGATCACACATAATATTCAATCATTTGAAATTACGCTGCGAAAAAAATATTGTCGAACGGGCCGACGTGGATGATGATTCCACAGACGACGGAATTGATTTTTTCAACACCGGAAATGATAAAAATCCGACATTTGATTTAACAACGGCGACGACGGATTTCGACGATGACGTCGACGTCGATGACAGCGCCGTCGGCGGCGACGTCGTGAATCACGTTCCGACGGCGGATAATAACAACGCCAACGTTTTGGCTCTGATAGAAAAAATTTTAAATTTAAAAAAGGATTATTTAACGGTCAACGAGAGTCTCCTGTTGAAATTGAAATTTTTCAACAATTTAATGAACGCTCAATGTAATCAATTTTATTCGTCCGACAGCGATTTAAGCGATTTCGAAGATATTAATCGGAGAAATTTGTCGCAGAGCGGCGACGATCCCGATAAAAATTTCCAATTCGATTCGGAAAAATTCAAATGGGAAAAATTGAAAATATTAGAATTCACTCAATTTCTAGAAAATTCCATTAGGGAAATTTCTAAAACGGGCTCCAATCTTTGTGATAGAGAAAATCAATGAATGTAATTTAATACCGATGTAAAATCACTCTTACACCTTACCCCCACCACCACCACCTCCCCACCGCCTTTTAAAAAAAAAAAAAACTTGGCCGAAATGTTTCATTCATTCACGCATCCATAATAATAATGATAATAACACTAACAAAATAAATTTTTGTTGTCTTTTCTCTCGTTCTTTTTTCCTCTTCCTCCTCCCCCCCCCACGCACACACTTGTCTATAAATCAACTTACCCTTTGTCTCTCTCTTAACGATGCATCATCATCATCATCATCAGGGCGGATTTTTACCGGTGCCAATAGTATCTAAAAAAAAAAAAAAAAAAAAAACGTTAAAATAAATAAATAAATAAATAAATAAAAGTATTAAATCGCATTCAGGTATGACGGACGAAACGGTTCCGTCCTACCTGTGCGCATTTTTTTAAAAAGATTCTTCAAGGTCTCACCCGGTAACCAGTCGAATACACGTTTTTATTATTATCATCATCATCATCATTATTATTATTATTAAACACTATTTAAAAGTATTACAATTTTAACCGTCGTCTCGCGACAACAACAACAACAACAACAACAATTTTTATTATGGAAAAAATTAATAAATTTTTTTTAATTTTTATTTTTGTAAGTATTATTATTTATATATACATTTTTTTTAAAACGCGTATTATTATTATTATTATTATTATTATTATTATTATTATTATTATTATTATTATTATTATTATTATTATTAAATTATAATTATTATTTTTTGTTATTAAAAATTACGTAATTCTCATGTTAATAATAATGATAATAATAATAATAATTTTTAAATTAAAAATTGTCAATAAGTGAGTTTATTTATTTATTAATAATTATTTTCGATAATAATAAACTTTTTTTTGTGTGTGCGTAATCATTAATTTTTTTCATACCTTTATTAAAAAAAAAAAAAAAATTATGTATTTATTAATTTTTTAAACAATACATAAATAAATAAACGGAGGTTACATAAAAATGAATAAGCTAACAACAACAACAACAACAATAATAAACCTGAAAACCTAAAAACCTGATTTTTTTTTTTTTTTTGTTCGAAATAAAAATTTAATAACTTATTATGTATGCATAATTTTAATAGAGTTTTAATTTTAATTTTTTTTTCTAAATTAATGACGTCATTGTTTCATTGTTTAAAAGAAAAAAAATTATTATTATTATTATCATCACCTTTCGATTACGTTTAATAATAATTGATTCCGATCGTTTTGTATGAGTTTTTTTTTAAATACCGTTTTATGGTACGAAAACATTCGTTGTTGTTGTTGTTGTTGTTCCGGTTGTTGTTGCTTCGGTTGTTGATGTTGAGTGAATCATTTAAAAGATTACAAAGTTTTTTTTTTTTTTTTTTTTTTGTTACAGGGATTTTTATACCTTTTGAATGACGACGGGAACAAAAATATTTTCACAAACGGTTTACCCGTTAAAGATGGCGCCGAATGTAAAAATTACGAAAAAATTTTTTTAAACGTTAATAATCCGCCGTCGGATTCGACGTTTCCGTCGAAATCCGCGTCGGATTTAACCATTGAAATAACAAACAATTACCTTAAATTTCAAATTTCCGGTTGCGAACCGGGAGAAGTCGGATTGAGGAACGACGAAGTTTCCGGTATACAAAAATTATCCGTCGCATTCGTTAAATTATTGGACAAATCGAAATTTTCAACTCAGGAAGATGCCGAAGTTTTAGATTGGAAAGACGTGAATCCGATTTTCGTTTTGACGTCATCCGGTCTCACGATACGTTTCGTCAAAGAACCCAAATATTCCGATACCGTTCATAGAGTAAAAAAACATTTCGACAATTGGAATTTTCTAACGGATTTTGCAAACGGAGTTTTTGAAAAAAAATTAAAAGATTTAAAAGTCGATGACGTCATTGGTAATTCCGATGATTTACCACTTCCGGATATTTCCTCCTCCTCCTCCTCCTCATCGACCGGCGGTAACAGGAAAGAATTTGAAAATTTTTTATTTACCATATGGAAAATTATGAAAATATCCGTTAATTACGCTGAAAATAATTTTTACCGATGGTCGAATGCGAATTCGGCCGCGACGACGACGACTACGACAACACCGGAAGTCGAAGAAAACGCGGAAGTCGGACGTTCGAATGAAGATTCGTCGTTATCATCATCATCACCTTCGGAATCGTTATCGTTATCATCGGAAACGTCTCTTCCGTTGACTTCCGTTGTAAGGACGGAAAATGAAGAAGAACAACAACGAAACGACAGAATCATTCCACGCTAAAATAAAGAAAAAATGACGTCACAAAAAAAATTTAGCATAGAGAGAAAAAAAGAGGGTAAATCACAACAACAACAAAAACCGACGGATTTAAATTTCATAGAATAAATAAACAAACAAACAAACAATGATTTTTTCTTTTTCTTTTGTCTCGATAGTTTAACCGTGAGTTTATCGACAAAAAAAAATTTTTTTTTTTTTTTTTCAAGGTTAAATTTTACCTCTTTTTAAGGTTTGAAACGTTTCCAATATGTTATTATTATCATTATTATACATCGCCTTTGTCTCGTATGTTTAACTTTCCCATAAGTCAAATATATAAATATATTAATATTATTATTATTATTATTATTATTTACTTTAATAAATTATAATTTAAAAAAAAAAAAAATTATCATTATTATTTCTATTAAATTACAATTCCCAGCCTTTTTGGATATTTTTTATCCTTTTGTCCGATCGAACATTTTTTTTTTTTTTTTTTTGGAAGTCTTTTGTGTGTGGCAACAAAAAAAAACAATTTTTTATGGAATTATCCAGCGAATATATATTTTTCATTAGATAAGAGAGTAAAGCAGGGGTGGGGGGAGAAGGGGAGAGGGGAAATTGACATTCATTTAACCTGGAATGATGAATGAACGAAAAATTTTTTTTTATATTTTGTTTCGTTGAATATTCACGATATGGAATTTTCAATGGCAACTAATAATAATAATGATAATAAAAGGGTTCTAAGAACTTTTACGAGAATTATTCTCCAAAATTTGTTTGAAAAAAAAAAAAAAATATAAAAACGAGTGCCAATTTAAATCGGAAATTATGCGATAAATAATTTCCGTATGTGTCAATATTTGCTGGCATATTGGGTAAATATTTACGCAATAAAATGCGTAAATATCTGTCGTGATTGGCTAAAGAATGGTACGCACAATCACATTCCAAAAACGCGAGCAAACTAAACGTCCGTCCTACAAGGCGTAATTCCGAGAAACGATTGTCATGTGCTCATTCCGAGACGAACGGAAACGGAAACGAAATTGAAACGCGGGAATTTTAAAACCGAAATTAAAAACGGAAATGATTCCGGTCGTTATTGAAGGAGGACCGGAAGCCGTGCTGCGATCCCTGGAAGGTGCAATAAATTGAATTGCACAATTTTCCCAATGATATTCGAGCACTTATTTCTTTTAAATACCTGGAAAGCTGGAAAACTCTTCGTGTTAAAATTGAAAATAATAATAATAATAATAGGGCATGAGACTAATTATCGTTTCGAAACTACAAAAAAAAAGAGCATGAGGAGATATCATCAAAACAATTTTACAAGGTCAAGGTCACGCGTTTTTAACTCGACGAAAAAAATAAATAAATAATAATAATAATAATGATTTTAAACTGATATCAGTTTAAAAAAAAAGATTAATTAATAATCTTTTATTTAAAAAAAAAAAAAAAAAGTTCCAGTCATTCCAGGTAATACAAAAAAAAAAATTAGAAAATGCGTGTTTTGTGCCACGTAGACAAATCGACGACGGAAAACAAACGACTTACGCACGCGGCGTATTACGCTACCCCGTTGATTAACGAGTAAATAATAATAATATTAATAATAAATAAGGACGTTATCGCGGTGTACGACAAGTTGCATAAACGTTAAAAAACGGGGGGAGACGTGACGTTTTTTTTTTTTTTTTTTTTTTTTTTTTATAACAAATCATTATTATTATCTAACGCGAAGGGGATTTTCCTGTTATCGTTATCAATAAATTATTTATATAATTAATTATTATTATATCATTAACATATTTAATCCATTTTTAAAAGAAACTTGGCAAAAATTATTTTTTAACGACTCTCATTTTTTTTTTTTTTTTTTTCAAATTTCTTCCTGTAAATTTACGCGCCTGTATATTTTCTATTATTAGTTATTATAATTAATAAGCCAAATCACACTTCGACACGCACGCACGCACGCACACACACTTTCTTCTTCCTTCATTCGTTCATTCATCGCGTGCATGTGTCGCTTAAAATTTTGATTTTGTACCCGAAATTACGCAAATTAAAAAAATAAAAAAAAATTGGATTGATTTGTGCTTTGCATTTAAAATACGTTTTTAAGGAGGTCATCAATTCTATGGGAAAACATATAAGAACAAAATTCTACCAACGATTTCATTCATTCGCCATGTTCGATCGGACAAAACAAATGGAAAAGGTGAGTTTTTACCGATTGATTAATTTTTTTTGGATTTGCGTTTGTTGTCAAAGAAAACAAACAAACAAACAAAAATGAATTCTTACAGTTACTTTTTACGCTGGCGAGTGTTTTCCTCGTCGTCCGTGCCGCAGAACCCGTCGGACAACTTGTCGCATCTTCATCCCATTCCTCCGCTGACGGTTTGTATTCTGGACTCGATGGAAAAGTGGGTTCGGTGGCTGCACTATCGGCAGCACCATTGACAGATGCATCGTTAGCTGGAAGCGGGCAATTGGCAGCAGCTGCATCGCCGTTAGCCGTGGCGCAACCATTGACCGCGGCCGCACCATTACACGCAGCAGCAGCACCGTTGACTTCAGCGTTCGCAGTCGCTCCGGCACCGTTAGCCGCTGCAGCTCCGGCTCCCTTAGCGGTAGGAGTTCCGCTTCCGTATCAGGCGGCAACTTTACCATCATCACCCTTATCCAGCCTCGTTTCGAAAGCTCATTTTGGATTTTCCCAACCGGTTTCACATTTGGCCGTCGCAGCAGCACCTGCTCATAAATTAGATTACCCTCAATACGTTTTCGGATACATGGTACAAGATTTCTCGACGGGCGATAATAAAGCCGTGAAGGAAGTGAGAGAGGGGGACATTGTCAAAGGAAGTTACAGTTTGGCAGAACCAGATGGCACTAAAAGAACTGTTAATTATTACGCTGATCCCGTACATGGATTTAATGCCGTCGTGCATAAAACTCAAATTTTAAAGTGAAATTTTTTTTTGCCATTTATTTTATCATTATTATTATTATTATTATTATTATTGTTGTTGTTGTTGTCGTTCTTGTTGTTAATTATGTAAGATAATAATAATAATCGCAAATCACGTGCAATGTATTAAACGGCATTTTACAAATACGTGAAATGCTTATTAGAGATATGTAAACTTAGTTTCTATGAATTTTACGCGAATTCCTTTTTGTTATTTTGTTTCATTAAACAATAACAATTATTATTATTATCATCATTTCTACTTTTTAAAGTTTAAAGCGTTTTTTTTTTTTTAATGATTTCCCTCCATTTTCATTTCTCTATGAAAAATTCCATAGAGAAAGAATAATTTAAATGTTTTCGTTTTTACTAACCTTTACGTCACTTCCGTTTTTTTCCCCCAACAAATCCCTCATAGTCGGTTGGAAATTTTCATCGCTCCGCCACTGAAACAAATGATACATCCTCTTCCTCCTCCTCCGACCGCGTTTTTTTTTTTTGTAAAAAAAAAAAAATTTATTTTTAATTCTCCCATTACAAACCTGACTGACATCGTTAAAAATTATTCAATGAATTTTTTTTTTTTTTTTTTTTTTCAACTATTGCCGTCTTACTTTTCGGTCAAGTCTTTCGGTAGTTACTTTCGAAAAAAAAAAAAAAACTCTTCAACAACTTTTTTTTTTTTTTTCAAGCCGTCTCTTCTCTCTCTCTCTCTCTCTCATTCGGGAGGATATTACGTAATTATTTTTAACCTCTTTGCCCAATCAAGACAAACAATCAAAACCTGCAAAAAAAAAAAAAAAAAAAATTAATAAACTATTGCTAAAATTTATTGAAAACGTTATTTCAGCACTGTTTTCTTTCACTTGAGTCAATATAAAAAAAAAAATAAGGAATTTGACATTATATATTTATTTTATAAAAGTTGAGTCATAATTTCACCTAAGGCCAGAAAGAGAGAAAAAAAAAAAAAAAAAAACTATCGCAAGAAAAATTTGGTTAGAATTATTGTGTAATACTCTCGCGCGCCAATTTATTTTTATTTTTATTATGTTGGTACCCATTTTAATACCGAATTATTGGTTCGCAAATCCATATTATTGTCAATTTTTTTCTTTCTTTGAATGCCCCCCCCCGCAACTTCATCCACCCATCCACCAATTTCAAATAATTTTTTTTATTTACCTTAACGAAAATTATCATCATTATTTTATCGGGTTATTTCCATTCGGTGACGTCATTAAATTCCCAAAGTTTTCAAGTGATCGTCCTCGTAACAAAATAAAAACAATTTTCATTTATGCCTTTGAGCGCGGCTCTCAGAAATCCCTCCCAGATATTTTCTTATTGAATTTTTCTCCTGCCCGGAAGCGAATTTTATTCTGACACAAGAATTTCCATCGGAATAAATAAATCAACCGAAACCTGAAATAATAATAATAATAATAATAAAACGGTATTAAATTAAAATTAATTAATTTTTTTTTTCTTTAACGCGTCGGGTCGTTAGACTTGAATAAAAAGATTTTTTTTTATATGGACGTCGTCATTACGGGAGGAGGGACGGGGAGGGAGGGGAGAAGAACACGACCGGATGATAATAATGATAAAAAAAAAAAAAAATAGGAAAAGATAATCGAGAGGAAATCGTTTTTCCTTTTATCTTTTCCAACTTTTTTTTTTCTTTTTTCGGATATGCGCGAGAGAACGAAAATTACCTTATTAAAATAATTAATTATGTTAATAAGGTAATTGTTAATATCATCATCATCATCATCATCATCATCATCGCCACACCATAACATGTATCTTATTTTTTTTAAAGAATTGATTATCATAATTATTAATTTACGTGTTGTAAAACATAAGAATGAGTGTAAATGTAAATATGTAACGCGCGTATTAAAAAAAAAGAGAGAGAAAAAAAAAACAAGACAAGACACTCAGATGAAAAAGACAGAGAGAGAGAGAGAGAGAGAGAGGGGGGGAGGGGAGCTGCGAGCCGAGAAAATCAAAGTAGGATAAGATTGTGATTTAATTTCATTCACACATAAACGAAACGAATTATATTTAATAAAAAAAAATCTCAATTCACATCTTTTAAAATTCCTACACACACACACGCGCGCGCACATACGCACATACGCACACACAAACACTAATAATAATAATAATAAAGATAGCAAAATCGTTACGTAACGAGTAATACAAAATCCACGACGATCGCGGTTAAAATTTTTAAATACCCGAGTGACGTGAAATTAGATGTAATAATAATAATAATAATAAAATTTCTTGCATTGTCACGTGTCAAGACCAATTAATGAACGTAATGCCTGAAGGAAAGAACAAAATTTCTTATATCATCAAAAAGGAGTGCGTATACCGTGGTACGTACCTGGTGCTTTATGCGAGACTATTATTCCCTCCTCCTCCCCCCCCCGTCTCCTTCATAAATAAATAATAAAACGGTTATTTAATTCGGGATTCGAAATTGATTCCACCACGACCGCGTTTTAACGATCCGTTCGCTCGTTATTTAATAGTAAATAAGTCATTAAAAAAAAAAAAAAAAAAACCCACGACGATCGTTTTTACGTATGACAGATTAACAATTTATTTTATTCGGACGATGAACGTTACAGAAGCGGAAAAAAAGGGGGAAATTACTCAATCTGATAGACGCGAGTCGTAGTAATAATAATAATAATAATAATAATAGTATAAGAGCTGTTAACAAAAGTGAAATGGCCGCACGATAAATTTTTATTATTGTCGGCAATAACGAATAAAAAAAATAAAAAAAGTGATTGTATAGCGAAGAAGAAGAAGACTTTTTCTTTGCTCGCTCACATCCCCTCCCCGTCCGTCAATAAAAATCAAAGAAGACATTTACGATTTTTTTTTTTTTTTAAAACATTCAAAATGGCGAAAAATTAAAGATTTGTTTGTTGTTGTTGTTGTTCGCGATTATGACACCGTAACGATAAATTACACGTATGGGAACCCATCGGTTAAAATTAATAATAAAAATAATAATAATAATAATAAATAAATAAATAAAAAATGGTCGCTCGGGATAAAAATCAAAAATTTTTGTTGATTGTTATCGCGGTGTGAAAAATTTTTTAAAAAATCTACCCTTCACCCGTAAATCCGATTACGTCATTTTTTTAAAACGAAAAAAAAAATTTAAATAGGAAAACTAGCAAAAACCCAACCGGAAATGGATCATTTGAAAAAATGATTTTCCTCAAAGAAAAACCCCTTTAAAGCGACAGGAATCATTTCTTTCAGCAGCACACCCTTAGTTATTTCGTGAAAAATAATTACAAATGAAAAAATAATGATGAGAATGAATGAGAGAGAGAGAGAGAGAGAGAGAGAGAGAGAGAGAGAGAGAGAGAGAGAGAGAGAGAGAGAGAGAGAGAGAGAGAGAGAGAGAGAGAAAGAAAGTGAAAAGAGAAAAAATATTTCTTTTTTGTTTTTTTCGAATTTCCTTACCTTTTCCTTTGGACAGTTTAAAACCTCACCGGACAAACAAACAAACAAATAAACAATTGTTTTTTGCTCCAGTTATGCATAAGAATTTGGATCAACCTGGGTGGAGTGTGCGTGCGTGCGTGCGTGCGTGCGTGCGTGCGTGCGTGCGTATAAGGTCATATGCCGGGTCGATTTGCCCCGTTCACCTTGCCCCAGTCCCGGGCAACTATGTTACATAATTTTCATTTGCCCCCCGCCCCACCATCGGACGTACCGCACGAACCGTTCGAATCCGAAAAACTTTTTTTCTTCTTCCACGATCCGTCATTTTCGATTCGTTCATCTAAAAAAAAAAAATATTTTTTTCTCGTTTTCATTCTGAAGGAAAAAAAAATAACAATAACAATTATGCAATTACGAATGACGAATCATCATCATTATCATTATCATTATTTAATTTGATTCGAATTAAATTTGAAATCACAAACGAAAAAAAAAAAAAAAAAAAAAATTATAACAATTGAACCTGAATTATATTACGTCATCAACGCCGAACGTATACATCGAATGATACCGTGTTAAAAATTTTTTTTTTCTCTTTTATTATCAATTTCCGTTTCGAAATATTTCTTTTTCCCCTCCTCCCTTCCGTTATCCTTAGGTTTTTATTTTAAAACACTTAGTTTTTGGTCAATCGTGAGAAGGTTACCGTCATTGTTTTTCAAACACAATTTATCTCCGTGAGAAAATTATAACCCTTTGGGTGTTTTGTGTCACAACCGTGGATTGAGAAATGATAATAATAATAATAATAATAATAACAAACCGAAAGATTTTGGGGAACCGATAATGCGATGACAATGAAATGTTAAACAATAATAATAATAATAATAATAATAATAATAATTAATAAATTTACGAGAAGCGTGATAACGAAAGAAGGAAAAATTTCGTCGAATTCAAAACGTGAACGTGAATTTTTTGTTCGCAAAAAATTGTGAAAATAAAAAACCGAAAAAAAATTTTTTTTTTTTGCTGCCATCGTAAATACTGGTTAACACGCACACGCACACGCACACGCACACGAGCCAAGCATCCTGCGGGTTAAACATTTTCTAATTAACGCCTTTAAGGTATACGCGACGTAAGGTGACGGCCCACGAACGCCTCCCCCCTTCCCAAAAAAAAAAAAAAAAAAGTATTTTTTAATTATTATTATTTATTAATAATCCCCCCCCCTCCTCTGCGGATAATTTTACTTGTTGATAAATTTATCTTGGCAATAAATAAATAAATAATTTATTCACAATTATGAGCCCCTTTGCCAATAAAGCCTCGCCCATTTTAATAAAAAAAAAATCACCTGATAAAAAACACTTGCGACCCATTTCGAATTATTTAGATCGCGATACGTTTATGCAACAAATTAGTCAGTCATAGAGTAAATAAATTTTTTTTTTAACGATCTCCCCTCCCCCCCCCCCGGTTTTTGTAATTACGAGTGGTTTACGAAAAAAAAAAAAAAAAAAAAAAAATTTCGAATTAAATTTATTTTTTTTTTGATTTCGCGAAATTATTTTATTACGTTTATTATTATTATTATTATTATTATTAATTTATTATCATTAACAGGTATTCGCGACCTTCAACCTGACAAGTTGCACCCGTTTTATTAAAAAAAAAATTACAAAATTTTATTATTATTATTATTATTATTATTTCCCAAGTTGCAACCAATGAATTTCACCTGTAAATTAAATTTATTATTATTATTATTATTATTATTATTATTATTACTCATTTAAATTTTAATTGAAAAATTATAAAATAATAATAATAAATTAGGCAAACAACTTTTGAGTTACAAAAAAATTAAAACAAGAAAGAAAGAAAGAAAGAAAGAAAAAAACCCTTACTATAATAATGATAATGATAATGTTTCGTTGACAACGTGTGAAAATATTAATGAGAGAATTGCAATAATAATAATAATAGTAGAGAAAGAAATAAAACGAAACAAAATAATAATAATAATAATAATAATAATAATAATAATAATAATTTTTTCGTAGACATTTTCAAGGAATTTAAAAATTAGAATGAAAAAAATTTATTTTTAAAGGCGGTTTTTTCATTTTATCATTATCATTATTATCACCGGTTTTTTTTTCGGTCGCGCAATTAAAATTAAAATTATTACATTACGAACGGCAATGAATAATAAATGATAAATTAATCGATAATTACCGCCCGACAATTAATTAATTAATTTTTAAAAAATTATGTTATGTTTAAACCAGATCGGGCCGTACCTACGAAAATTTTTATTTTTTACGCCTTTTTTTTTTTTTTTTTTTTTTTTTTAAATGTAAATTCTCGTTTTCCTTTGTACCTGTATATACCTGAAAGAACTTTTTTAACTGGAAAATTTTAACGCGCACGTGGCATTATTATTATTATTATTATTATTATTATTATTATTATTATTATTATTATTATTATTATTATTATTATTATTATTATTATTATTATTAATTATTATCGCGAGTTTTAAACGACCTCAAATTTAAAAAAAATTTTTAATCAAATCTCAGCAGCAAATTTTTTTTTAAAATTAATATATTCCGGTTTAACAAGAAGCTTTTGCGTGTGCGTGCTCGTTTGGGGGGGGGGGGAAGGAGGGACACAAATGCAAAATACTAGCAAACAATGAAACGGTAAAACCTGTTAAGTTGTCTCCCTGCGTATGATTTACCTTCGATGTTGAAATAAAATTCACCGTTAAACTTATAAATAACGTTTTTCTCAACCGAAATAATAATGATAATAATAATAAAATAATATAAAATTATCGTGATTTAATAAATTGCGTAAAAATAATAATAATAATAATTCCGGAAGGAAACGGAAATCATACGTAAGGTCATCTGTTAACATATCACGGATCCGTAGCGTATACGTTTTGCATGGTAAAATTTTTATATAAAAAAATTTCCTATGCAAAAAAAAAAGGAAAAACGATGATAATGATGATGATGATGATGATGATGATATTGATGACGATGATAATAATAATTTTCAAAATTGCTTACCGGTCTTTTAAAAACAGCATTGCATTGACAATCGAACGGATTTTTCATAATTCCCCATAGTCCCTGAAAATAAATAATAATAATAATAAATTTTTTTTGATATATACTAATTACTACATACGTCGGATCGAAATTCTCGGGGGGCAGAAAAGAAAATAATCGAAGGAGCGAAACTCCGAAATATGAAATAGCAAATCGGGAGATAGAGAGAGAGAGAGAGAGAGAGAAATTCTTTTTTTTTTCCTTTAATTATCGGTTCGAGTCCTGAAAACGGTTCGTAAACGTAAAACAACTTTCCTTTTTTTTTTTTTTTATTTATTTTGTTGCAATCGGAGTAATTTAAAAATTTTAAAAAGAAATGGGTCGGAGAAGCAGACTAAATAATAATAATAATAATAATGATAATTATACGAAAAGTGCATCGCATATACATATATATGTAAGTCGTCCTTCGGTGATCAAATCGATCAAATCCAAAAGTGAATGAATCTAAATAATAATAAATTTTAAAAAAAAAAAACTTGTTTCTCTCTCTCTCTCTCTCTGTATCTCTATCTCTCTCTAATTCCTTTCTCATAAAAATAATAATAATAATAATAAAATTACTTTTTTATTACTTATTACTTCTTAATTACTTCCTACCACATATTTTTTCGCACTTTTTACATAATCTTATTTTTCGATATTACGCGTTTAAACAATGATGCCAACAAAAAAAAAAAAATTTTAAATGGTTATTTTTTTCTTGACAAGTTTTTGGCAACAAGTCGAACGCACGCACGCCATATTAGTGCAAATATTGTCAAATGCCATTGTTGACACCCTTTTCAAACGAAGAGACAGAGAGAAAAACAAAGTCATAGAGTAAACAAATTTTCGAATTATTTACCCCGTTTTTACAAAATTTATTTACTCTGTGGAAACGACGCCATTTTTTTTTTACAAAACATTTTTGCAACGCGGAAAAAGGCGAATTTAAACGACAATCGATACGCGTAATAATTTACAAACAACAAAGTCACGAAATATATTTTTTTTTATATTATGGGTTTTAATAATAATGGCGTTTTCGACCTTAAACCAGCAATTATTTTGACATGACAAAAATTGATTTTTTTTTTATTTTTTATTTTTATTTTGCCGGCGTACATGTCGGTCCGGTCGGAAGCAAGACATTTAGGCTTTTTAGGGCAAAAGTAATAAAAAAAAAAAAAATTTAAATGATTTTATTATTTAAACGTGAAAAATTTCAATTTAATACGGTGGTCGCTCGCCTTACAACAACTAAAAATCGTTGATTTCTCGATCACCGCCGCCATTTTCCCCCTACCCCGATTTATTAATTATCATCATTATTATTATTATTATTATATTTTCGCGCGAATTCAATCACATACCGACTCGTAAATTTGATTTTTTTTTTTTAATCTAACGTTTTGGAGTAAGGACATACGTGAATGTGAGAAAAAAAAAAAAAACCAAGAATGGAGCAATCAATAATTGAAATAAGAGCAAAATTTTCTTTTAAATTACATATTTCTTACTCGCAGGGGAAAAAAAACTTAGATCTAGCGGGGGGGGGAAGGGGGGCGGGTTAATGCAAGTGTCGCGATTTTAAAAATGTCACGTCTTATTTTTTTTTTTCTGCCACGTTAATTTTTATATTGCAAAATTCTCGCGATTATTTTTTCTCGCGAATTGTTTCGAAACTTTAAAAAACAAAAAATAACCCGCGCACGTACCAGCGTTTTTCGCGCTCTTCCTTATTTTTGTCAAATTGAAAAAAAAATCATTAATTTTTTTTTTTTTTTTTTTCATGTCTCCTAACCTTCGAAACAATAAATGGCGACGGAAATTTTTTTTTTTTCAATCGCAAAAATGTGTCGGTTAAGTGAAGGGAAATATTGAAAAATATTTACGAATTATTTTCCTTTTACAAATCGATCCTATCACACAATTATTGATTTATTATTGATTGATTGATTGATCGATCGATTTTTTCTCTCTCTCTTTTAAATAAAGTCGTAAACATAATGCGATTAAATAAACAACGCGTGCATTAAAATTAATTTGAATGCTAGATTATAAAGACAAGTTTATACGTGTAAAAAAAAAAAAAAAAAAAAAAAAAAAAAAAAAAAAAAAAAAAATTCCGACCCCTCAAAATTACCCAACGAGAATTTAAAATTTTGTTCTTGTTTTTGTTTTTAATCGATACCCGCCGCGTTTGACAATCGAATCATAATTATTTCTCTCGAAAGTATTAAAAAAAAAAAAAAGGGCAAAGGGCACAAAAGTTTCTCAGACGAGCAAAAAAAAAAAAAAGCACGAGTTTAAAAAATCGATTGTTCTTTTGCTCCAATTATCATTATCATTATTATTATTATTATTAATTACGTGTAAATAAATAGAAAAAAAAAAAATATGAAAGGAAAGAATTAAAAAAAAAAAAAAAAAATTAACGCAGTGGCGCGCGCGCGCGCGCGAGAGCATATTTTTATTCTTTCCTTTTTTTTTTGTTTCATTTTCAAATAATAATAATAATAATAATAATAATAAACAGGTTCAGGCACAAGGTCGCGAGAGAATAAAACCCTTTAGGGCCAATAAACCGAGCAAGCAAACAAGCAAGCAAGCAAGCAGCAAACATGCAAGGACTCGAGAGCTAACAACTTTCTATATTGCTACCATTAAAAGGACTAAAATCAAAACCAACACATTTGCAAGTCATTTCATTAACTCGGGGAACCACGAAAATTTTCTTCCCCCCATGTGACCCTACACTACAACCCTCTTCCCATAAGAAAAATCTTCGCGTTAGTGCGTGAGTGCGTGTGATTATTTTTTACGCGCCTTTTTCTTTTTATTGGCAAAATTCAAAAAAAAAATTCTCGGGTTGGAGAATCGATTCTCTCTCTCTCTCTCTGTCCCCAGAAAACAAATTACCAATTATTATTATTATTATTATCATTAATTTAAAAATTTTTTTTTTTTCCAGAGGTGGGAGGAAAAGCGAGCGAGTGAGCGGGCGTTCGGGTGGGGGAGTTTTTTTATTATATTTTTTTCTTTGGCAAAGCACGAAATGTTTGATTGATGTGATTTGTTACGACACGTACGCACTTACTCACGCACACACGCAGCACGCACGCACGCGCGCCTGTCTACCTACCTACCTACCTGCCTGCCTACCTGCCTCATTTTAATTTAAATTTATCTTTTTAAATTCTTTAATTATAACTTATTTTAATTTTATTTATAATTTTTTTTTTTTAAAGAGGCAATCAAAAATTTTGTTACGTAATTTTCTTTTTTTTTTTTGGGGGGAATTAATAATTCGTTCGATTTCCCACTCTTTGTTTTTGTGAATACCGCAAAAATATTATATTCTATTGTTTTATTATTATTTTTTTTTTTATTGATTTTTTCTCTCTCGTTTCCTTATCGCGACTATGTATTTTTTAATAACCCCCACTCCCATCTCTCTCTCTCTCTCGCCTTTTTTTACTTGGGTATACATTTGTCCCCCTTAATATATTCATTTTACATAATAAAATAAATAATTGGAATTTATCGATGGTGACATTTTTTTATTTGTTTTGTTTTGACGTCGTCGTGTTCTTTTTTTCGTATTCGTTTCGAAAAAAAAAAAAAAAAAACATTCACTTTTAATTGTTCCCTTCTAAATTGAAAAAATCGTTGCATAAAATAAGAGTGAATCACTACTAAAACTAAAAAAACTAATCGAGCTCAACAAGAGTGAGAGAGAGAGAGAGAGAACGATTATTAACAACAAACCAAAAAGAAACAAATCGAGAACAAAGAGGGAAAAAAAATCCCCCGTCTGTGAATATTTATAAACAACAACAGGAAACTAATAGAAGAATAATGAGAGAGAGAGAGAGAGAGAGAGAGAGAGAGGCGTAAATAATTAGGAAAGAATTCGAAACTTTCGTTTCCGAAAAATAATAATAATAATAATAATAATAATAATAATGATAAATAGCGTAATAAAAATCAATTTCTCAAGGTTTTCCAGCCGGTAAAACCTACAATTTTGTTTTGACAGACCTTATGCGTTTTTATCAATCGGTATGTTCACCAGGCACACTTCGATTAGTGGTAGTAGTCGTTTGTACGTACGTATATACCTATTAAAATTTTTATCCCTTTTTATCCCTAACAATAACTTATCAGCAATTTCTTTGACCTCTATCGAGTTTTACCTTTTTTTTTTTTCTTTCTTTTTACGGGTACCTCGTTTAAAAAAACACCCACACGAAATCTCCATTTTTATTCTTTCACTCAAATCACACGTCACGTTAAAAACTTTCTGTTATTATATATATATATATACACTCTCACGACATTCATTCACACGCACACGCACGCACGCACGCACTCACGCACCCATTCTCGCTACCTGCTTTATCCTATCGTCGATTCAAAACGTTTTTTTTTTCCTTCAGCAAAATTTTTTTTTTTTTTTTTTAATATTTTTGCGACGCCCTGTTAAAAAAAAAAAAAAAAAAGCTCTATTTTTCAGGTATCTTGCACACTCCCTGCCTCTTTTACCTTGTGTCCGTCTAAATTTACAAAACAAATTACAACCTACGTCAAATAAATCAATCTATTACGAACCTAATTTTTTTTTTTTTTTTTTTTAATTTATAAAAATTTTGTTGTTGGGTGTCGATTTCACAATGGACCCCGAGGTGATTTTGACAGATTTTCTCTCTCTCTCTCTCTTTTTAATGTTCGTATAAAAAAAAAAAATAATAATAATAATAATAACAATTGAAATTTTCAAGCCAAGCCTTCCGTATTACAAACGCTATTACGAACCCTAATTAAGTAAATATGTACCAAAAAAAATTAAGGTTTAGGGCGTGGTCGATACCTAACATTTAATTTTCCGGAAAAGTTTTTTGTTTTCATTTTCGAATTCGAAAGGGAAATTTTTTTTTTTTCGAACGGAAAAATTGATTCATCCACTGACGTAATTATAAATAATTAAATCGTTATTTTTAATGGAATTAAATAAACAACATAATGAATGAACAATAAAAAAATGTAGGTTTCATTCAAAATGGTCTTTCCCAATTTTTTAACAGGTACCTCCTCCTTATCGTTGACAAAAACACTCGACCTTTTCATTCTTTCTTTATTCTCTTCCATCATTCGATTCTTATGGCAAGAGTGCGCGTGTCATAAAAAATAAAATCCAATACAACATTCTAAAATCCACTTCGTCCGTCATACGCACAACACGCACACGCACACAAACGCACCTGAAAAATCATTCGAACGGTATTTTTTTCGCAGAAGGAAAAACAAAAAAAAAAAATCGGGTACGTTGATAAATAATTAAATTTAGTCTAGGAAGTAAATAAGTACTCATACGCACACGCACACGCACACGCACAAATAACCTTGGAACGTTCACTTTAATAATTTTATAATTTTGTCATTTCATTTTTTATTTAAGAGAGAAAAAAAAAAAAAAAAAAATTTTTTTCACCTTGTCAAATTGACGCGAGTTCCAGACATACTATCGAACGTAAATAATAATAATGATAATAATGATAATGATAATGATAATAAAAATGACAATTAAATATCCAGGAAGTTGTTTTTTTTTCCGAACCGGTAATTTAAACATTCAGTTTTTTTTTTTTTTATTACATTTTTTTTCCGATTCAAAAAAAAACAAACAAACAACAACAACAACAACAAACGACAAGTACGACAACGACACGACGATGAAATTTTTAATTTTTGTCATTAAGAGAGAGAGAGAGAGAAAAAATAATAATAATAATCACCCAAAGGTGTTTTTTTTTTTTTTATAAATAAACGAAAGCCTCGAGACGAAATTTAGGCGGGCGCGCTCGAGCTATCGTAAAAAGGTAGCAAGTGGAATTAATGTGATATTACTTACAGATTAGAAAATGTTTACTTTACGGTAAAATTAATAATATCAGCCTTGACTTTTTAAGTAGCGCCGGCCTTTGCCACCACAGTGCATTACTTGAAACAATACAAAAGATATGTTTCGTGAGATCTACGAAAAAAAAAAAAAAAAAACAAGTTGAATATACCAGACAAACGAGTCGAAACACGTAAGAAAAAATAACGCGAGGCATATGGGTTTTCGACCTCATACGAGACGACGATTCATTCAAATTTTTTTTTTTTTTTTTTTTTTTTTCCTCCATTTTACGAGAGAGAAACAAAAAGGAAATGAATACAATTCGGTTAATCTCACTAAACTAACCCGATGCGAAAAATCATCGTTTGAACAAATAAATTCAACGGGGGAAATTTAAATCATCAGTGACCGATCGACCTACCCACATACCTATCTACCTATCTACCGACTAGACAACCCTGAAAAAAAATTTTTTTTTTTTTTTTTTTTAGTTTATTGGCCTTCTTTTTTTTTTTTCCACCTGCTCGCGCCAAATTTACAACGTGCCGCCACCGCCACAGGTAGGGAGGGGCTCGTATCTCGTCCTTCTGAATAATATGATGTGCAAATGTCAATGTTAAGAATACACATTTCTCTCTCTCTCTCTCTCTCTCTCTCTCTCTTTATTATCATTCCATCCATTCATAAATTTACAATTAAATTCCTCATAAATCAAAACCTAACGTCACCGATCAAAGAATGAAAATAATAATAATAATATTAAAAACTACACAAATTGAAAACTTGTGAAATTCGATAGTGGTTGTCTGTTAATGAGTTATTTACAAATCGTTTGTTTTCCTTCTAAGAATTTTTCCATCGGGGTTTAAGAATGTGGAAATTAGAAAAAAAATTCTATAATAATAATAATAATAATAATCGATTGGAAATTATTCAAACCGAAATTTTTCTCCTATTTTTTATACTCCAATCGTGACCGTAACGGCTTCAGTAACATCCAAATTAATAATTTCACTGCGAATATTTTACAGTCACTTTTTTTTTTTTGCATGTAAACGGCCGCAAACTGTTTGACCGTGATAAAGAAATTTTTTTTTTTTTTCCGATCGATTGAAACGCATTCGCGCACGCACACGTACACGCAAAAAAAAAAAAAAATTTAATATTAGCTTGAAGTTATATATATATCGATAATTACAATAATAATAATATTAATGGTTATTATCGTTATTGTAACATTGAAAAATGACGGAGAATTTAATCAATCAATCAATACAATTACCACCGTTCGATTGAAATGTGAAAATAAAAATAAAAAATAAAAAAAAAAAAAAAAAAAAAAAAAAAAAGAAGAAAAAATGTTAATTAGATGAAACGTTCGAAATCTTTTTTAATTAAACACACCGGTGGCGTGAAATATTAATAATAATAATAAACGATCGATCAAAAGACCTTAGTCTAATTTTGTATAATTAAAAAAAATTTTTCCAAGATATTTTTCACGTATATGGAATTTAAACCTTATCGTGGAACGAACGATTTCGTCGTGCCATTAAATAAAAATGTGTTAATGTATCTAGATCACCGGTTGCTATTATTATTATTATTATTTTTTTTTTTTTAACGACTTAAAACAGTTTTGAATGATAATGGTTGCACAATGACTTGCATCTCATTCAACAAAATCCATACTCATCAACTCTCGTGGTATAAGAAAGAAAAACAATTTTAAAACGTTGTGACGATCGGTCACAAGAAGACGACACCCAAAGTCAGTTTGCTGACAGGAAAAAGAACCCACCCTTTTAAAAATTTAAATTCTTGCACTCAAGAAGTAAGATTGCGGTTCTTTAAAAGAGAGAGAGAGAGAGAGACTGCGCGTGTGTGTGGTAGAGAAAGAAAATATAGAAAAAACCTCGCCCCTAGCCCGTTATTAACTTTACTTACGAAGGTCAAATAGTAAAGAAAAAAAAATTATGTAAACACCAGTAAAATAGAAACAAGGACAAATAATTGGAACGAAAATTAATTGTTATCCCCCCGTTTTATTGCTTAATGATTTTTAAAAGAGAGAGAGAGAGAGATAGAGAGAGAGCGGGAACAAATATTAAGTAAAGAAATGACTTGGCAAAAAGGCGTGTCGGCAAGTAGTGGCCTGCCTGCCTGCCATACAGACCCAAGGGGACACCGTATTATTATTATTATTATTAAACGCAAATGAAAATTAAAATAATTTTAAAAATTAAAACAATACGAAGGGAAGGGGGAAGGGAGGAAAAAACTCAAACCTTATTATTATTATTATTATTTTTAGGGGGGGGGGGGGGGAAAAAAACAAAATTTCAATTTTCTCTCACCTTGAATTGTATTAAATAAATTAATAAGAAGTTTTGTTTTTTTTTTAAGGGATTTGTTTTGTATTGACAATTAATTGTAATAATGATAATGATAATAATAATAATAATAATAATAATACGTCAAACGCCTTGAAATTTATATAATGATAATAAAGATAATACGTTATTACGCTTTGTGTGATTATTATTACCGCTTGTTATTTTACAGTTTCCCATTAAAACACACACATACACACACTAATCCGTATACCTGCATTTAAATCTTTAAAAAAAAAACAACGCATGAATTATTATTATTATTAACATACAAATTTAATAGAGATTAACGTCTATCTTTTCTTTTTTTTTTTCGAAAGCGTTTAACATCGTTTCGACCCGAAAACCTAACATTATAAAAAAAACAAAACAAAACAAAACTGTTTAGCATTAACCTGCAAATTATTATTATTATTATTATTATTTTAACACCCGAGACTTTAATTTTTTTTTTTTTTTTTTTTTTTTTGGGAGAAAAGAAACCATGCATTCCCATTACAACAAAACGGTTTTTAGATTATCGAAACTAATAATGATAAAAATAGGTAGATTCGCATTGAAAACCGTAACGTTTTCCTCCGCCATATTGTTTTCCCATTACGTTCCCATTACGAAAATTTATTTATTCGACACGAAAAAAAAAAAAAACAATTTTCCCTTTGGTTTAATGAGAATATTATTCACATGGTCGAAATTGCACATTTAAATATTATTATAATTTTAAATGATTCAATACCTAGGCACACTTGTCCTATTAACCTTCTTCAAAACTATTTACATCGAACTATTCCTCCTCGAGCAAAATCAAATTTTAGATTTAAATTTTAAAGAAAAAAATTACTCATTATTATATCAACGTGTAATTGGTGGAAAAGTGAGAGTCGTTCGATCTATCGATCGATTTATCGATAGATCGTTCGCACATAACTCGAATCAACAACATATAACGATATCACGGGTTGACATATACACATCGGCGTGATAAATTAGTTTAACTATTATTATTATTATTACTTTTGGGGGGACAGAGTAATAAGAAAAAAATTTTTTTTTTTTACTCAAATTCATAATTTCATTTTACGCCACGACGGATTCAGGTTCCCCCCTCCCCTTTCATCTCCTCGTTCGTTTTTAAAAGGCAAACAAAAAAAAAAAACGATCTCAATGAATTTTGCCTTTCGAAACGAGAAAGTCAAATTAAATATAAAAATGAAATAATTTATTAATTTTTATTAGCAGTCGTTTTTTTTTTTTTTTTTTTTTTTTTTTTTCTATTTACACGTTCTGACTTTGTTCACCCCTTTTTATTTTATTTTATTTTTTTTTCTTGGCAAATGAAATTATGAAGAGAGAGAGAGAGAGAGAGAGAGAGAGAAAAAAAATTTTTTTTTTTTTTTTAAACGATGTTAATGACTTTTTACTCACGTTTAACCGTTTTCAAAATGGCGAACATTCTTCTACTCGAATTTAAATTCCTCGATGGGATTCGATGCAATTGTCATCCGTTCATCCCTTTTTGTATGCTCCCAAATTCTGTGAAAAAATAAAAATAAAATTAGAAAATTTTCCATAAACGCTACCTTAGTTAGATACCTACATGTTCCCTCCTCGATCCCCCTCCCCCTCCCCTCAGAAAGAAAAAAACGCGCGCGTTTCGAAACGTCTACACACTCGAAACGATAAATTTTCTTTATGCCCATAAAAAAAAAAAAAAAATTACAAATACACGTCGATAAATTTTATTTACGTTTAATAAACGTCGCTTCCGAAATAATAAATTCCAATTATTACGTTCCGGAACTTTGTCGGAAACAGTACGTATGAAAATTATTATTGACGTGGCACCAGTAAAAATTTTTTTTTATTGATTTTTAAAAAATCGACTTTTATATGGGGGGAAATTTTTTTTTTTTTTTTTTTTTTTTACTGTTGGCAAAAATGAAAATTAAACAAGGAAAACGTTTAGCGTTACGTGGGTTAAGGGAGCGGAGAAAAAATATACAATCTCTCTAGCAGGTAAAAATCCCCCCCCCGTTCGTACCTTTTAACTCAAATCTTAACCCCCTACCCATCAATAATAATGATGATAATAATTACGTTTTTTTTTTCCAACGAGAGTAATACAAACGCATTATCAAAATCGTGACGATCTACCCGCTACGTACGTGTTATCACACGAGGAAAAACTTTCTTTATTTTCGAGATACGCTATTATTATAGGTAAACGACTACGTAATTAAAGTTGTTTTACCTAATTTTATCTTTTATCCAGGAGGAAAATTTCTATAATAATAACGGAGATTCACTCCGCCATTTTCTCTTCTTTTTTTTTTTCTCGAATGAATTTTTTTTTTTTTTTTTTATTAAACGGCCCTGAATTTTGGAAAATTAAAAAAAAAATTTTTTTTCTTGTTACCGCGACACTTGGAGCAATTTAACAATGCTACTAATAATTATTATTATTATTATTGATTAAAAAAATTAACGAGTAGTAAGGTCAATAGTAATGATAATAATAATAATAAAAACTTTCCAAAACGATACGAAAATAATAATTTTTTTTTTTTTTTTTTTACATAGACCCCCGGGATCAATTATCGAATCGCCCTTGGTCGAAACGAACGTAAAGCCCCCCCTCCCTACCACAAAAAATATACCATTTACCAAATCGTGGTATATATCACGCCCATGACGAACGCTTATTCGTACCTATCTAATCATCGCGTGCGTTTTAATTGACAAAAAAAAAAATCAACCTTCAAAAATTTTTCGGATTTTCAATTAAAAAAGAAAAAGTAAAACGCGGGGGAAGGGAGGGAGGGGGGGCAGGTTGACAAAAAAAAACGGAAAAGCGGAAGGTGTACTTAAATACTCGTTTAAATATATATGGAACGCGTGCGACGTCGACCTTGTAACAAACGGTTAAAATTCGATTTGATTTAAGCAAAATAATGAAAAATTTTGTACAAGGCCGATAAAAAAAAAAAATCAAATCAAATCAAATCAAATATTACACAACGACATTTACTTTTCTCTCTCTCTCTCTCTCTCTTTCTCTCACTCTTATTATCTAAAGATGGCCGTTACGTGGGGGGGACAAAGTAAGGGACAATTTCCACTTTTTCCTCCTCCTTCTCCTCCCCTCCCCCACTTACAATTTCATATCAACGTATAATTTTAATTCGCCGATAAATTTTTTTTTTTTTTTTTACATTTTCTCCGGCGTTTTTTTACAAAAAAAGCGGGGGGAAATTAATACAGATGGTTGTCGTACCTTAGAGACAAGTTGTATGAGCATAGGGAGGGGAAGGGAGGGGAGGGGGGGTATTCAAATGACATTTTAAAATTTATAATAATTAATTAATGATTAATTTAAAATAAAACGTATTAAGCGATACGGTAGCTATACGAACGTTTAAATTACCCACTACCACTACCACTACCACCACCATCACTTTTACCCCCCGAGTCATTTCGTATTTTTCGAATCGCCGTATATTAAAAAAAAAAAAAAAATTATTACCTTTCATCGAATAAACATTAATATTAATAATGATTTTGATATGTTATTAAAGGTTACAATTAAGCAATAAAGTTTTCAAAAAAAAAAAAAAAAAAAATGATAAAAACAAACAAGGCATTTAATTTAAGGGTTTATGGCAAGGTTTTACTTTTTTTTAAAGCCTATAGAAATTTTCAAGAGGTAGACAAACGACAAACGGCGGTTCAACAACGAATCGAAAAATGCAACGACAAACAACAACGAAACCGACGACAAAAATTATTTAATCTCGTAAATTCCCATAAAGAGAACGAGAGTTATTATCGAAATAGAAAGTTTTTCCATTCGAAAAAAAAAAACGGCGACGACGACAAACAACAAACAACAATTTCGGCATATTGCTTAATTTAAAAAAAAAAAAAAAAAAATTAAAATAATAATGGCAAAGATGTAACCGTTATGCGTAATCGAAAAAAAAAAAAATAAATAAATAAATGTCACCTCGGGGTTAAAAATAATTCTTGTACACAAAAAAAAAAAAAAAAAAAAAAAAAATGACGGTGAAAACCGAATCGTCGTTAACAAACTGACCCAAAACATCTCGTCGTCGTCGTCGTCGTCATCGTTAATAATAATAATAATAATATCAACGAATGTAACAAACCCCGGAAGGTTTAAAAAAAAACAAAAATTGCGTCGTTCAAAATTAAATTTTAACTCATCAACTCATAATACTCCAAACAAGCAAACAAACAAATAACCAAACAAACAAACAAACAACCAACCAAACAACCAATCAAACAAACGAAAATGTTTCGAGTATATCGAAAAATATAAATCGTTATTCGATAAAAATAAATAAATCGAAAAATATCGAAAAAAACAATCGAAAATTATTTACAAACTTATACAAGTATATATATACATATAAATCATTTACATGAAATCGTCTGCTGACACGTAAAAAAAAAAAAAAACAATTTTCGTTATATTAATAATAATAATAATAATAATAATTTCCATTCGCGTAACAGTTTTTTTTTTTTAATCAAGCAAAAATAATATCGTCGTGGTAATAATATTTACAAAAAAAAAAAAAAAAAAAAGTGAAAGATGTATGTGATAATATATTAATGAAAAAAATAAAATGCATCCAAATTTTTTTTTTTCTACTCTTTTACTTTTTCTACCGAGTTTTTATGCCAATAAATTAATAATCATAATAATAATTATTATTATTATTATTAGAAAAACCTTATTATTTATTTACGTCATCATTATTTAATTTATTTAAATATTAAAGCGAGAAATAAAAAATAAAATAAAATAAATTTTTTTTAAAATTTAAACGTTACGTATTATGTTACATCAAACAGCAAAATTCATTAAATAAAAATCAATAAAAAAAAAAAATCCCAATTTTTTTTTTTTTTTTTTTTGTAAAACTCACCACCGCTGCCATTACACCGTCACCCTTTACGATAATGATAATAATAATAATAATAAAATTCGAGGGAAAACATGGAAATTTTTTTTTCGGCCTAAACGATTCTCAAAAAAAAAAAAAAAAAAAAACAAATTACCCAAAAATCAAAAAATTTTGTTTTTGTCCCTTTACGGGAAAGTTGTTAAGTCCCAAAAAAAATTATTAAAACTAAAATATAAAAATTATATGGGAGAAAAAAAAAAAAAAAAAAAATTGCCCCGAAAAGAGAGAGAGAGAGAGAGAGAGTCGCGTAATGTAAAAAAAAAAAAAAAAAAAAAATTAAGAGTGGTAGATTGAAATCGAAACGCATAATTTGTTTTTTTCACGAAGGATTTTTGACCCCCGATTGGGGACTCTGCCCCTACTGCCCCCCTTTTTTTTTTTTTTTTTGGGAAAATGAGTTACGCCTAATAGAAAAAAAAAAAAAAAAAAAAAAAAACAAAAACAAAAACGCCCGTAAGCAGGAATTTAAAAAAAAAAAAAAAGTTAAGCGATGCAGAGAGTCACGGTCAAGGAAAATGACCAAGGTGGGAAGAAAATATCTCTCCAGCAACGTTGCAACACATCCGTGAATATGGAAGGATCTTGGAAAGTATAGTATAAAAGAGATCTCAAGGTAATTGTGAAGCATAGTTTTCAATACTTTCAATCTAGTAACATGGCATTCAAGGTATGTACTCAAAAAAAAATTAAAAAATTAAAAAATTTAAAAAATTAAAAAAAAAATAACCTGTGTCATTTTGGTAGTGTTTCTAGTGTTTTGGTTTTTAATTTTTTTTTTTTTTTTATACTATTTTTATTATTATTATTATTTTTTTTTTTTTTGTGAAATATGTGATTTCGATAGTTTTTTGGATTACGATTTAAAAAAAAAAAAAAATTTTTTTTGGATTAGTTCTGAGTATTTTGTGGTAAGATTATACACGATAATTTTCCGACAGGAGAAGGAGTAATTTTTTTTTTTTTCCTTCTTCTTCTTGCAGCTCGTTCTTTTCGCCGCTTTCGTCGCTGTCGCTAGCGCCGGAGTTGTTGGTACCTACCACTCCGCTCCAGCCTACGCCACCTACAGCGCCGCTCCAGCTGTTGCTAGAGTTGCCTCCTACAGCGCTGCCCCAGCTGTTGCCGTTCACGCTGCTCCAGCTGTCGCCACCGTCCACGCCGCCCCAGCTGTTGCTGCCGTCCACGCTGCTCCAGTTGCCGCCGTTCACGCTGCCCCAGCCGTCGCCGTTCACGCCGAAGAATACGATCCAAACCCAAGCTACAGCTACGCCTACGATGTTCAAGACCACCTCACCGGAGACAGCAAATCCCAACACGAAACCAGACAAGGTGATGTTGTCAAGGGATCTTACTCTTTGACCGAACCAGACGGTTCCAGAAGAACTGTCGAATACACCGCTGACCCACACAACGGATTCAACGCTGTTGTCCACCGTGAACCAGCTGTCCACCCAGCTCCAGCCGTCGCCGCCGTCCACGCCGCCCCAGCCGTCGCTGCCGTCCACGCCGCCCCAGCCGTCGCCGCCGTTCACGCCGCCCCAGTCGCTTCCGTCCACGCCGTCCACGCCGCCCCAGCCGTCGCCGTCCACGCCGCCCCAGTTGCCTACAAATCCTTCGGTTACCACCACTAAGTCACACCTATATCTCCTAGGTATGTTAGTGTAGACTTAATTTTAAAGATCCTTATATCCAAAGCCTTCCTTTCTAAGGTATATAATATCACACACACACTTAAAGATTTCCTGCACCAGATCTTTTATCGAGTCGTTTTACATCTCCGTAGAAAAGGTCTTTTGGTGCTTAAATCTTTGTGTTTTACAATGTTTCAGTATTTGTTATATTTTGTAAATATGACCAAAATAAAAAAGGTTTTATATTAAAAAAAAATTAAATAAAAATGACTTTTTTTTCTTTCTTTCTTTTCCCACATTCCTTCCACAATTACCAACAACCGTATAACGGAAAACGAAAAGAGTGAAAGTGAAGAGAGAGAGAAAGAAAAAAAAAATTTTTTCTCTCTTTTTTTTTTTCTCTTTCGTGGCAGGAGTTTAAAAAAAAAAAAAAAAAAAAAAAAAAAAAGCTGCAATAAATTTCGAATAGGTTTATAATCGTTAAACCGTTCGAAATTAACGCAGTCATCGGTCAAAAGAGTTACCGGCTCTTTGAAAAAAAAAAAAAAAAAAAAAAATTTCGAGCGGTTCGAAATCGAAAATTCGCGTAAGTTTCCCGGTAAAAATCGGGAATCGAATCGTTAAATAAATTTTGATTTTGGGGGGGAAAACAAAAAAAAAAAAAAAAAAAAAAAAAAAAATGCGACAAAAATTGTTAACGCCGCGTTATTATGTCAGCCTTCGTTTGTTTGTTAAGTTATTATACAACAACAACAATGTAATAATGTGTTCGAAAAAAAAAATTTTTTTTTTTTTTAAATCGTGACAGTTTTCGAAAAAAAAAGTCATTCTAAATGAATCGATGATTCTCTCTCTCTCTCTCTCTCTTCTTTCGTGGATAATACGTCATAAGAAAAACATGTTACTACAATCTCACGCATGCAGGAATCGACACACTCGAAGAGGAAGTTTTTGTTTTCGTTTTTTTTTTTTTTTTTTTTTTTTTTTAATTCAAAGACTAGAAATTCAGGTATTGGGAATCTCGCTATAAAAAAAAAACCTAGCCAGACCGATTTTCATTTCCGCTCTCCCAAAAAAAAAAAAAAAAAAAAAAAAATAACGATTGCACTAAATAAAAACAAAAACCGAACCTGACACCGATTAATACTCGAAGGGAAATCAGTTTGTTTTCTTTTTTGTTTGTTCAGATACCGAACCGTGCATACAATGGAAACGCGTTTGTTTTTGTTATGCAATTACGTTTTTTGTTGTACGTTCAGAATCCCGCTGTAGCCGTCGGTTAAGCAAATCGTTCGTTACGCAAATCCGCCATGTTTAAATTGAGAGACTGGTAAAATAACTACGTGTGACCCAAACATCATCTCTCTCTCTCTCTCTCTCTCTATTTTTTTTTCTAAATCAAACCCCTCAAACTAATAGTAAAAAAAAAAAAACCATTATAGTTTAAACAAAAACAAAAAAATTTTTTTCGTGTGCTTTCTCTCTCGTCTACAACAAAACCAGTTATAATGATAATAATATTAATATTATTATTATTCTCGTTCATTTCGCTAAAAAAAAAAAAATTTAAATTTTTATCTAATAAAAGTGAAAAAAAAAAAAAAAAAAAAAATTAAATTTTGTACTCGAGTTATTACGCAACGATATATATAATAATAATAATTATTATTATTATTATTATACTTTGTTCTGCTTCCACGATATTTGTAAGAAAGCAAACGTCGTTTAAGTTGTCGAATCTAACCAACAACAACCATCGTCTGTCTTTGGCAATTGTTGTTTATTTATTGAAATAACTCCAAATATACCGAGATTCGGAGTGATAAATGAGTTTTTTATTGACTTTCAAAAGGCTCCCGTAAGAAGTGTAATCATAATCATATTATTATCATTATTATTATTATTTTACGGTTACGTAATTCCACAATATCTCCTTCAATAATCTACTTTTCAAAAAAAAAAAAATAATGTCATTTACAAGCGCGGCCATATTATTTATATTTATGTAATAACTCGTCAACAAATATGCAAAAACAAGAGTTTTTATTATTATTATTATCATTACAATAAATAATAACGTAATTTATTAGTTCGGAATTATATATATATAAACATATGATAATAACTACTACCACTACTACCACTACTCTCATTTTTTTTGCTTTTACATAAGTGTGAGAAAGAGATTTTTAAAATTCTGAGAGTGAATATAAAATTTTTTTAAATGTTTAATGCAATCACGATTTTTCTTTTTTTTTCGTTTCTTAATAATAATAATAATAATAATAGGGTAAGAAAATTAATTTATAAATTCTAGTTGTTGTTGTTGTTGTCGTTTGTTTGTTACTTTACAAATATTACCGTAATTTAACTGGAATTTATAAAAAAAATTTTTTTTGTTTTCGTTTATAAATAACGAGAGTCACGTTGGATAACCCGGTAGAAGAAAGTTAATAATAATAATGATAATAAGAATACTCTACAAAATGTTTAATTTAAAAAAAAAAAAAAAAAAAAAAAAAATGGCGTTTAAGAATATAATTTTGCATGCATTTTAAAATTACAATGAGAGAGAGAAAGAGAGAGAGAGAGAAATATCTAGCAGACGAATATCTAGACCGCGTAAAATGAAAATTCAAAATGAGTATTTTTAAACTACTCGTCGAATGACTGATTTGCACCGCATTCCGACACAAAAAATTAAAATTTATCAATTTATTAATTTAAAAAAAAATTATTTATCGATAATCAATCAATAATCGAATCCATCATCGAAAATTTAAAAAATTTTTAATTTGAACGAACGGTAATGAATAGAATTCGGAGAAAGTCGAAATTTAAAAAAATAAACATTTTCATGAAGTAATTTTTGCAAAAAAAAAAAAATTTTTGGGGGGGCGCGAGAGTTTTTGAGTTTGAAATCAATTAAAAAATGCAAATGAGGGGCTAAACGTAACGGAAAATTAATAACGGTGAGTGATTGACTGACTGATTGATTGCACTTGCATAAAATTACACATTAAAATCTAACTTCTGAAAAACCTGAATCGGTGACGTAACGACTTTGCCCTGCCTCGGTTGTGAGTGCGTGTGTGTGCCTGCATATATCTGTCTACCTACTACCCATTGCATTCACTTGTTGCAAAAATGCAACAAAAACATTCAGACAATTCTTTACACCCCAACTATTCGCACCTTTTAATTAATTTCATTAGAATGGCACGTATCCAATTTAAATCAGGTGGTTCAGCCACGAGGTAACAAAAACCTACCCGCAAAATGGAAAACTTTTCTTTCTGATAATAATAATAATAATAATTTCACCTGTTCGTTTTGCAATTAAAAAACAAAAAAATTTAAACGACCTTAAAGAAAAAATCAAATACGACGGGGATGGAGGGGGGAGGGGGGCGGCGGCGGCGAAGGGTTGCCACCGTTTGAAACGGATCAAGGTGATTACAATCGTTTTTCCGTTTGTTATCGTTCATACGTGATCAAAGGTTATTCGACATTTAACCTCACGGAACCTGGAAGGTCTCGGTCATAATATTACAACGAACGGTTTTAAACGGGAATTAAACGAACCACGCTTCACGCGATGCGTAAAAAAAATTTTTTTTTTTTTTTTAAACGCCATTTTCAACATGGATCCCGCGGAATCGTGCGTTTATCATTATTATTATCATTTTTTACATGAAAATTATTTCATTAGAATTCTAATTTCCGATTATATAAATTTATACAATCGATTTTTTTTTTTTTTAAATTAATTTTTCGATCCAAATGGTAAAAATATTTCAATCATTTGAATTTCGGCCAAATGATTTTTATGTAAAAAAAAAAAAAAAAAAAAAAAAAAAACGAAAGACGATGGAATTTTTTTTTTTGGTTCATTTTAACAAAGTCTTTAACTTAAAAAATTATCGACAATTTCGAAAAGGTTATCGATTGATTTTTTTTGCCATAAGCAAATCACATACTTTTAGGGTCGTCACAACATTTCGACAAGTTTTTTTTTTTTTTTTTTGCTGATTTCTGTGAGAGAAAAAAAAACGAGGAAATGAAATGGCGTTAATGGCGTTATACATTTAATATTTATTGGTCGGATTATTAAGCAACTAGCGAGTGGTTTCCATGCCTTTTTTTTTTTATTTTTAAATTCAGATAAACAAAAACCCACACGCATGCACGCACGTACGCACACACGCAATTTAAACAATCAAATTTTATTTATCCTTAAAACCTCGTTCGATTTCTCAATACAACGAGAAAAAAAAAAAAAAAACGAAAAATGTATACATGCATGCAAAAATTGATTCGTAATAATTAAAAAAAAATTACTTTAATTATTATGTGTTATGATAATACGAAAAGAGAGAGAGGGGGGCGCGGGGAAATAATTATAAACCTTTGAAAAACGTTTAACCTCATCCGGATGGAAAAAAAAAAAAAAATCATTATTACAATTTTCCAAACGATTTAGCCCAGTTCGTGTTTTTTTTTTAATAAACGTGAAAGTAATGACCTATTGATAATAATAAATAAATTATTTAATGGTATACGTAAACAATAACTATTGTTTAAAAAAAAAAAATTTCTTCTTTCTATACAACGTTCGACGGCTACGGTTTTTTTTTTTTAAAAAAAAAAATTCAAAGTCATAAAATTAATATTACATAAATTAAATAGTTTTACTATCATTATTATTATTATTATTATTATTTTCTAAGGCTAACCAAAGTACGTAATTTTTTTAAAGTGAAATTAAAATTTCATTATTTAAACCTGTCCCGCATAAAAAAAAAAAAAAAATTATTAATAATTTTGCGGCAAAGTTAACACGAATTCGTTGAATTGTTTTTTATTATTATTATTACTTAAAAATCGATAAGAAAAAATTCATTTATCGGTAAAATCGAAAATTGAAAGGCACAAAAAAAAAAAAAATACCGTGTCAAATACGCGCTATTGATCGATCTTCCTTATTGCAAAAACCTACTTTTTTTTTTTTTTTTGTTAAAATGAAAAAAGGGAAATTTTTCGATAAAGTTTTTTTTTCGACCGACGACTAACGAATTTAATTTTTCTATTGAAACGTTATTGCGTAACCCATAACAAAAACAAAAACAACAACCAAAACAACAACAAAAACAAAAACAACAACAACCAAAACAACAACAAAAACAACAACAACAACCAAAACAACAACAAAAACAAAAACAACAACAACCAAAACAACAACAAAAACAACCAAAACAACAACAAATACCTGATTTTTTTGAATATTATAAACAATCTCTCATAGATGAAATTTTAATTTTTTATCTGATAGAAATAGCGAGTGAGAACAACGCAAATTAAATGAAAGTTACCGTTTGTCTTCCGTCTTTTTTTTTTTTTTTTGTCTATTTTAAGATTTAACGCGATTTCAAATGATAATAATAATAATACTACAACATGTGTTTATATACATATTTTTTGTTGCTATCTCGAAAGCTTAAAAGTAAAAATCTGTGAGATTTTTTTTTTTTTTTTGGGGGGTTCAATATCATTAAACCACCACAAGATTCACATCAATACTTTCAATACTAATAAATTTTAAAAAAAATTATTCGAATGAAGAAACAGGACGTGATACTGTTAACACATAAAATTATGCAATATCCAATATGTATATATACACACACTACATTCTTGCAAGAGGCTGCTAAATTTTGATGAATCAACCAAAATCTACCCGGAAGGCTTATTATCACATTTTCCCCTCACGGTTTCCCACTAGACAAATGAGGTCATTCATAATGTTTGGTCGAGAGGTATCATAAAGCCCACGCACCCTTTCAAACACCCAACTGTACTTATCAATCAATCCTCAATGTGAGAGACCAATAATGAATGAATGAATGAATGAATGAATGAAGACATTTTGTAACATTTGACTCATTTGCTCTGTAACATAACATGTAATGAAGCCACCAATTCCTTCAAAAAAAATTCATCAAAATATTCTAATTTAAAATTCATACTGTAAATGTACAACAAACAAACATGGCCGACATTCACATCTGTTAAATTTAACTTGGACAAATAATAATTCATTACAAGTACTTGTTTTATGTCAAGTAAAAAATTAATAATTTTTTTTTTTTTTTGCAATGAACTATTAATTATTAGTTAATAATATATATATCCGTTGGATATCGAATGAAACAAAATTCAGAATGGAAATTAACTTACCCAATGATTAATTAAGTAATGCTGAGGAGTCGTGGGAAGAAAATTCCATCCGCACATCTGAAACAAATACAAAAAATAAAAATAAATTTCCCTTCGGGTTAAATTAAATAAATTTTAAAAGTAAGCAGGAAAAATTAAAAATGAATAATGTAATACACAATACTTTTAAATTCACGTTTCATCCGCCACGTACGCGTAATTTGGAAGTTTCAAAAAAGATAAGTTATATGTAGTTAAATAGGACGACGACGACGACGACGCCATTTTTTTCATCGAAATTGAATTGTCAGATTATGACGTCATAATTGCCAACGTTGCATTAATTATTAACAACCTTCTTAATAATCATCAATCTACATTTTTTTTAAATACAATATTCGTTAATTAATTTTTATAATCTATCATTACGAACTGGTTTTTTTCTTTTTGAAGGTAATTCGTTATTAAAAGTAGTAGTAGAAACTAATAAAAATGTCACACGAGATAGATAGATAATTTCGATTGCAATGAGCTATTTTTTTTTTTTTTTTTTTAGCTTTCCATTTTGTTTCAAACGCGTACCGAGGGCCACATAAGCATTTTTTTTATCTAATTTAGATAACATTTCTAATAAAGGAAGTAATACGAAACCCAAACAATTACATTCTTTTTAATTTGAGAAATTAACAAAATGAAAAAGAAAAAAATTATTTACATGCGTAATGATGAACGACCCTCGTATAATTTCTGTCATTTATTTAATTTCATCCGTTTACTTTTCAATCTTCTCCCATAGTTATTACCATGATAAAAGCATTTACGTTTTTTTTTTTTTTTTTTGCTAATTAAAAATATCGAAATCAAATGAAATATTATTTATTTTCCGTTTTTAAAATTCGCGTACTTTAAGCGGTTTCACGCATCACTACATTCGTTGGTTTTTTTTTTTAATTGCTACAAAAAAAAAAAAATTTTTTTTTCCCGTATAAAATTGTAACTTCGACCTAATTCCGACGCCGTTCTAAAATTTCGAATGAAAATGTAACGAATTTTTCCACAGAATTCCCTCTCATTGGCTCTTTCGCTAAAGTACGTCACAAAATGTTTTCTTTTTTGACTACCAGACTGCGCTCATTGTCCGTTGTTACGTAATAAACCAAAAAAAAAAATTGCAACTTCAACCCAATTCCGACGCCGTTCTAAAATTTCAAATGAAAATGTAACGAATTTTTCCACAGAATTCATTCTCATTGGCTCTTTCGCTAAACTACGTCATCAAATTGTTTTCTTTTTTGACTACCAGCCTGCGCTCATTGTTCATTGTTACGCAATAAACGAAAAAAAATAGCACAAGGGAGGATTTTCGGGTGATTTTCAAAAAATGAGTTTATGTAAAGCCTAACTTTTACGTTGTTTTTACCTAAAAAAAAACAATTATTTTATTTCCTTTTTTAATTTTATAGTAATATTACTCCTTCGTAAGAAAACAATAATAATTATTTATTATTATTACCATTTTGGGCTTAGGTACGTGTAAGTTCAGTTACTCGGAAGTTTCGGCCATATGATATATTACGATTAACGTCCGTTAGTGAATTTTTTTTTAATCACGTTGCACCCGAATTTATTAAATTTTTATGGCATAAAAATAATGCACTTCCTCTATCAAAGGCCAATATCGATTAAAATAATTTTGGCGCGGTTTTTTTTTTTTAAAAAAAAACTTATTCGAATCCAATATTACGCATTCAAAAATTCAAATTAAATGCATTCATAAATTTTAATTTGTTGAAAATATTTCATTTTTATTATTTCCTATTTAAATCATCGCGCATGAATTATTATTATTATTAATTTTCAATAAAATAAAAAAACTTTTTTTAAATTTAAATCATTATTAATCAAAATTATTATTATTATAAATACTTTAAAAAATTTCACAATCGTTTTTTTTTTTTTTTTGGTCGCGTTTACCGTTACCTAGTGAATTATATCCGAAACTAATTTTAAAAATGACTTTTACCGACCTCTACAGTTTTTTTTATTTACTAAACTTTTAATATAGTTTTAAAAATTTTCAACAGATGGCGTTAATTTTTATTTACAAAAACAATAAAATAAATTTTTGTGTGCTGTTTTACCATCACTCATTTGTATTATGATTCTCCATGCGCATTTAAAATCATAAAAAAAACAAATGATAAATAAATTTTTTTTTTTCTAAATCCCTTTTCTTCGATATATTCACTTAATACTTTTCCTACACTACGATTTCTTTGGGGGTCCATGTACGAGAATCCCACCTATCTCAAATGAATGTAAAGAAAAAGGGTTAAAATAATAAGTAAACAATAATTTTTCGAATAAACAAAACAATGACTTAGAAAGTCTTAGAAAGGTTTCATTTCGAATTACACAAAACGTAAGAAAATTTCTTTTCATTTTATAGAAAATAATAAAACGCGCTATATTTTTATAGTTTGAAATTCTGGAGAAAATTTTTTCATTTTTCAAATTAAAAATTTTCCAGCTAAGTGATTTTAAAAGGGGTAATAGTAATATTATTATTATTATTATTATTTTTTTTTCCTTTGACTACATCAAACTTTTTTCGACTAAAGCCTTTTTTCCCAGCCCCCCCCCACATTTTTCCAAAAAAAATTTGCAATTTCCATTTTTTTCCTTTTTTTTATGGTTCGTTTTGCGACAAGATAAAATTCTTGTATATCAATTCAATAAATCAAGTTTTTTTTGGGGGGAGGTCCTGCCCAACGTACGTAAAATTAATTTATTTAGATCGGAGAGAGAGAGGGGGGGGGGAAATTAAATAAAATTATTTTACGATTTCGACTTTTCTTTTTTTTTTTTTAATAATTTCGTTTGATTTATTCGTTTTTTATTTCGTCAGAATCAAAATTTTACACGTGTTTGTTTGTTTGTTAACCTTAAGTTACGCTTTAAGGTATTCCTGACTTGCACTCGTTTAAATTATTTAAAACTTAATTTTTTTTTCTTTTAGACCCCCCCCCACCCCCCGCGAGTTAGTGTTGTAAATTTTGTAAATGTCAATTAAATTTTTTTTTTTTTTTTTGGAATAAATATATAAATTTGGTCGTGAGGAAAAAAAAGAAAATGTCGTCGTCGTCGTCAATAATTTCTGGAAAATTTCATTGGGCAACAACAGTAATGATTGATGACAATGATGACAGCCAAATGCTTAGTTTGGAAAATTTTTTGGGCAAGACAGAGAGAGTCAGTAAGAGAAAAAGGCAAAAAAAAGAGAGAGAGACAGTAAGAGAAAAAGGCAAAAAAAAAGAGAGAGAGACAGTAAGAGAAAAAGGCAAAAAAAAGAGAGAGAGAGACAGTAAGAGAAAAAGGCAAAAAAAAGAGAGAGAGACAGTAAGAGAAAAAGGCAAAAAAAAAGAGAGAGAGACAGTAAGAGAAAAAGGCAAAAAAAAGAGAGAGAGACAGTAAGAGAAAAAGGCAAAAAAAAAAAAAAGAGAGACAGAGAAAAAGAGGGAATGAAAGAAAGGTACAGAAAAGAAGAGAGAGAGAGAGAGAGAGAGAGAGAGAGAGAAAGACACAAAAAAAGAGAGAATGACAGAGAGGGGAGAGAGAGAAGATCGAAAACATTTTCTCGCCTTAAAAATTTGTTAAACCCCCCCCAAAAAAAAGAATTTCGAAAAAAGGTTCGGAAAAAAATTAATTTTTCCCGGGTTTTTTTTAAAATTTCACCGGAAATCACCATCGGGATGGCGATGCCATCACGTGGAACGCAACCAACCACCGACTGGCCAAAATTCATTTCGTCATGAGCATTAAATACTCTCTCTCTCTCTCAAATTACATATAGAATAAATAACTCGAAATCGTTTTCGTTTTTTTTTTTTTTGTAAATGACCTCAGAAGGTCGTGCGGCGCAATTACTTCATGGGTGGGGACTGGAAAAATATATAAAACCAGGTTTTTAAAGCAAAAAGGAATTCGACCTTCGCATCGGGCCTTCCGCATTAGACCCCGAGTTGCAACCCACTGACTGGACCACTTAGTCTCTTATTCGTTCCGGGCTTGCTCGTTTGGAAAAGATTGAGAGAGAAAGAGAGATAGAGATATAGACTTTTGTAAAAACTCGACCAAACTAGTATTTCCTCCCACAATTATATATATTATACCCGTATACATTTTTTTTTTTTTTTTAAATTTAAATGACAGCCAAAAGGGGGGAAAAAAATTTAGGATTTGAAATGAATTTGCGTTTGGTCAATCAAAATATGGATAATTTAATAGGCGTGACCCTGATGAAATGAAAAATAATAATAATAATAATAATAATAATAATGATAATAATAATAATAATAATAATAATAATAATAATAATAATAATGATAATTTGAGCAATATGACAGTTGGAGAAAAATACTACCCTCAAGGCTTAGGCGCAAGTCGATTTTTATATTTTTTAAATTTCACAATTTCGCGTAAAGCAAATAGTAATGATAATAATGATAATAATAATGATAATAATAATGATAATAATAATAATAATAATAATAATAATAATAATAATAATAATAATAATAATAATAATAAATCGAAGGTGGAAAATAATAAATTGTTTTTTTTTTTTTTTTTTTTTTTTTTTTACCACTTCGTTTTCCCGTGACAACTCGACACGACCACGACAAACGCAGGTACGACAATAATACTAACGATAATAATAATAATAATAATTTTTTACCTGTTTTACTTAACGAAATTTCCTTGTCGTGTAAAAAAAACCACTTCCGTTTCGGCTTAATCGAAATCTCAATCGAACCTTAAAAAAAAAAAAAAAAAAATTATTATTATTATTTATTTTACCTATATATTTTTTACCGTCGTCATCATCATCATTATCATCATTATTATTATTTTAATTTCAAGAGTTCGATTAAAAAAAAAAATAAAAAAAAAAATACTGCGCAGAGGCACAAACGCAAAAAAAAAAAAAAAGAAAAAAAGAAAATCTGGGTGGAGCCTGACACGTGGTATCAGGTTCAAAGCGTGATATTACATCACGATTCATTTCCACATAAGGTGATCAATATAAGGAGGTACTCATTTTTTTTTTTTTTAATTTTAAATCCTCTAATTGGAAACAAACGATTTTACATATAAAAAAATTATTATTATTATTATTATTAAAACTAATTAATCAAAAATTATCGTTTGGAAAATCCATGCGCAGCAGCGAGTGAAAAAATTTTTTTTTTTAAATTTAAATAATTTTTTTCCCGCGTTTCCCCCCCCCCTTTACCCCCTCCTCCCCTCACGAATTCTTTCCGTCGGTAGTCATAGAGTAAGAAAAAAAAAAAAATTCTTCGCCGATTAATACGAAAGTAAAAGTTAAAACTGCGACATTTTTCATAGAATCATATTTAATAATAATAATAATAATAATAATAATAATAATAATAATAATAATAATAATAATAATAATCGTGACACGTTCAATTTTAATAATTTTTTTGTTTTAAACTTTCGTTTTTTTTTTTTTTTTTTTTTGTTGAATGCGAGCGAGCGAGCGAGAGAGAGAGAGAGAGAGAGAGAGAGAGAGAGAGAGAGAGAAACGAATAAACGAACCGGAAATACCTGAGAAATCGCTTTGTAATCCCTTAAATTTTAATAATTTTTTTTTCTCCGTATTGCGCAAAAAAATTTTCAATTGTGAAATTATTATTATTATTATTATTATTATTATTATTATTATTATTATTATTATTATTATTATTTAGTCTCCCACATTTTTTGTTTGGAAAAAAAAAAAAAAAAATTTACCGCCGCGATCGGCGAGAAATACAAAATTAATTAATTTTTTTTTTTTTTTTTTTTTTTTTGTATGGATTTCCCTCGGAGCCATATTTGTTTTTTTAAAATAATTCGAAATCGAATTTTCTTCTGGAAACGATTTAGACAGACATTTTACGTTTTGGAATTTTTTTTTTTTCCAGACCCAAACCCAACAACGTTCCCGTGGACTCGATTCTTCCCCCCCCCCTCCGCGACGACAGCAAAAAAGAAAAATTTTAATTAATTATCCCGGTACGGTGAATACGAAACGTACCACACGTCGTCGACGCCTTAAAAACTTTAATAATGATAATATAATAATGATAATGATAATGATAATTTAGAGAAAAAAACCGAAAAAACCAGTCCTTGAGAAGGTTGCATACCGTTGGGCACCTCGATAACTTGTCCCATGTTGATTCAAAAAGGGTGGATTCAATCGAGTTGGCCAATTCAGTTTTTTTTTCTCCAGTGACCTTCCCTAAATCAAGGAGTTGACAAATCAAACTCGATCTAGTTTTTTTTTTTTTTTTTTTTTTTTTTTTTTCGTTTTCTTTGACCGCCTTAAGAAAACAAATATTTTCTGAATTAAATTGAGGATTTCCTTATTCCAATTTTTTTTTTTTTTTTTTTTTTTTTTTGCGGGACCTTGACAGGAATAATTGATCGCGCCTTTTGCAACATCTAATAAGCAAAAGCAAACGCACACAGCAAACACACGTCGTGGTATTTTATCGATAGAATCCATTTTCCTTCCTTCTCCCCGTCTCCACGTCTCCTTATAAACCTTTTTCTTTCTCTCACGAACCTAATACACTCCCTATCCTTCGTGTTTATTTTGAAAATGGTAACAAACAAACAAACAAACAAACATCTCACACGTAATTAATCAAACTTAACGAAATAATAATGATAATAATAATAATTTGAAATCTCAGACCGGCCAAGGAATCGTTTCAGACAAACAAACAAACAAACAATAAAGTGAATTTGGAAAATCTGAAATTGTTTTGTTTTTCTACCGAACAAACAACAATCATACACTATCGATTAATTAATCATCATCATCATCATCATCAATTTAATAACCCCCGTACGAAATTAACCATTTTCAAAAAAAAATTTGGTCAAAATTTGAGCCTAGACCTAAAAATTTCAAGGACGAATTATTGAGAGAGAGAGAGAAAAGGATAGTAGAACACATGATGATGACGTGTTTAATAATTCTATAACAATTTTTTTTTGCAAATTGCTTCAGGGCACATTGCGGTAAAATAATTTAAAAAAAAAAACGAACGGGAAATGACGTCGAAAACGATAATAATGATGATGATGGGGAAAGGGTAACAAAACAAAAAGAAAATTTTTTTGTTTTTTTTTTTTTTTTCCTTTCCTCTCTCTTGTGCATTAATTATTATTATTATCATAACATCATTTCGTATATAAATAATTGAAAGCGTAAATTACATAAAACAATTTCTTTTTTATGTGTCATTTATTAATCATTACTAGGTCAAGGACTTAATCGATTCTTGCCAAACAAACAAACAAACAAACATCAACAATCAAATCCGCTTCAGATTCTGCAATAGTGTATGTGCATTGTCTAAATTATTGGCTCGTTTGATTTTCATTTCACTTTTCAAATTCCCTCGTGCATTATTTAAATATTAAAGCTCGTCATTAAAACAAAAGAAAACAATTTTATACGCGCGTGATTTTAAATGGTGGTGACGTCGACTCGGGTGACACAATGCAAAACGTGACCGACGGAAAACTCACGGCAAAAAGGTTACGTGACCGCGGGGGGAAGAGCGAGGGCTTCCCTCGGGGAACGACGTAGAAGTAAAAATTGTCACCCCCATCTAAAATCAAAATGGCCTCCCTCCCCTCCCCGTGTATGTGTGCATTTTATCATTATCGAAAGGGATTGCATCACGAGGACACAATGCATTTAAATAAAAAAAAAAATTTTTTTAAAGGGCGTGTATCGCGCACGTACGTACAACCGCTAGAAAAAAAAACCAACAAACGACTGGTTTTCCAAAATAAGAATTCGGTGACCGATTCGGGGGGGGGGTTGGAGCGAGAGGGGGGTAACGGGTAAGAAAACAATTTTCGAAATAAGCAAATATTTTTTTTTACCTACTACCTTGAAATCCGGGGGAGGTTTTTTTTTTTTTAACAAACAGAAACAAGAATGGAGATAAAAATCGACAACAACAACAACAACAACAACAACTCGACGTTTTTTAACGAATCAAAAAATTAAAAATTAAAAATTTCGCCATAGTTCTCAACATTTTAGCGACTAAAATAAAAAAAAAAAAAAAAAAAAAAAAAAAAAAACGGGGTTGGTCACTTTATCAATGTCACGCCGCCGCGTAATTTAATTAAAAAAATGAAAATGTCGTGCCTTCGAGGGAAATTTGTTTTTTTTTTTTTTCTTTTTTTTCTTAGAGTAATAAATTATGGGAAATATATTTAAATACTCTATGACATTTTTTTATCATTATTATAACTATTCGATAGTTTTATTATCATTATCATTATTATTATTTTCCGATTTAACGATCGCACGTATAAAAAAAAAATTTATAAAGTGGCACTATCACCCGTTGGTGATGATGATGATGGTCGTGGTAGGTTTTATCGATAGTTTATTTCCACGTCTCGATTTTTTTTTTTTTTTTTTTTTTTTTGCGAAACGTTTGTTTGTTTGTTTGTTTGTTTTTATTTTTTTTATTCGGTTTGTTGTCTCGATTGGAACGGCCCAAAAATTTTCGTAATACTTTAATTTTTATCTCCGAGGGTTTTTTTTATAAATTCGTAAATATTCGTTTGACGTTAAAAAAAAAATTAAAAAAACTTTTCCGCTTGTCTCGCATTCGCCCCGAATTGTCTATTTTAGAGAGAGAGAGAGAGAGAGATAGATAGATAGATAGATAGATTTTGTCTATTAAGTATCACTATTTTTTTTTTCCTTTTTCTTCTTATTATAAATTATCGTGTGCAAATTTTTTAATTTGTTCATTGAACAATTTGAAATAATAATTTTAAGGCGGTGAGGTAAACAGCTTTCTAATAAAAATACACATATATACATTATGATACGAGTGTAAAATTTAATCGATCGTTTGATAAACAAATACTCGTTTTCTGCACAAAAAAAAAATCGTTAAAACTAAAGAAAAACCCTACTAGTTTTCCGCTGTCGACAAAACGCGTAGAAAAAAGGAAAAACCCTCGCAACGAGACGGGAAATTTTCGGGAATATCGAGTCCGTCCTTGAAATCAACAAAATGATTTGGTGGGTTTAAACACGCACACGCACACGCACTTACTCATATTCTTACTCATGAGTACACACACACACACACACACACACACCCATCTCCGAGCCTAAAGTTCTTTAAACAAAAAAAAAAAAGGATTTCGGTTTTTTTTTTACCACCTAAACAACCCGATTCTCGTACGACACCAAAACTCGTTAATGCTGTGGTCAATGGTGGTGGTGGTAGTGCGGGTTAGTCGTCACCATCAAATTACATACAATTCGGAGAGTAATTCCCGTTTAACTGGGTCACTTTGGAAGATTATAAAAAAAAAAAAAAAAAAAAAAAAAAAAAGAGAGTCGAGGTCGCCTCGAATTTACGCCCAACTTTAGTTAGAAGCCTCGACAACGACGAACCCTTAAGGCATCTCAATTTCTGCAAGGTCCACAACGGTTGGATATCACATGATTCAGACCAGATTTTTTTTTTTTTTTTTTTTTAAATCATTAAACGACTGAAACCCATAAAAAAAAAAAAAAAAAAAAAAAAAAACGCCGTAATATTTGTGTGCGGCTATGTTTTTTTTTTTTTTTTTACGTACAAACAAACAAACAAACAAACAAACAACTCCCGAAAATATAATTTAATTTGACAGCGTAGTAGTAGTAAGAAAAAAAAATTTTTTTTTTTATTGCGTTTCACTTTCAAGTGATTTTTCGAGGTTTAAATAATTTTTTATTATTAATTATTATTATTATTATTATTATTCGATTTCGGTTCGGAATCGATAAACAAACAAAAAATGATAATGATGATTTAACTACGCTTAAAAAAAAAAATAATAATAATAATAATTTTTTTTTAAACGAAATCAACCTAAACTCGCAAAACAAAACAAAACGATAAAAAATTTCTAGAAAATTCTTTTGTTTTTTTTTTTTTTAATGCAATTTAAAATTCACATTAATTAAATTTTGAAATAATTTTTTTTTCTTTCCTCGGAAAAAGAAATAGAAAATTTAAATTTAACGTCATTTATTTTTATCTGAAATTCCCTCTGGAAATATTATTCAACAAACCAAATTCCAGAATTTTTTTTTTTTTTTAAAAAACTTCACGTTCGTTATCACGTTCGGAAAATTTTTAATAAAAACTTTTCCCGTTTTTTTTATTTATAAACAATTCGTTCGCGATCGCGGTTTCTAGAAAAATCTAAGCAAAAAAAAAAAAAAATTTCTTCAACCTTGAGTGACATTTTTTTGACGCCAGAGACATTTTAATAACGTCAATTACATACCTATCGATTTTTACCCACCCCCCGCCCCGTCCGATCGCCTACGGCTAAATAATAAATCCTAAAATAGTATTTCGAAAAAAAAATAAATAAATATTTTTAAAATTTAAAAAGAGCAAAAAAAATTAATAATAATAATAATAATAATCGGTTCTATAAATAAACATTTAAAAAAAAAAAAAAAAAAAAAAGGAAACGAAACGAGTTGTAATACGCGACAAAAAAAAAAAAAAAAAACACCCAAAACGTTTATTTCGTATCTTGGAGCTATAAAAGCAAAAAATTACTACTACTAATACTACTACTACTACAACTATAAAAGAAAAATTGAATGACGTGCGTGCGTGCGTGCGTGCGTGACGTAATAATTTCATCTCGTTAACAACCCTTAAGAAATTTAATTATCGTCTGCCGTGTTTTTATTCCCCTTTTCTTTGTTTCGTACAAACGGTATGGAAAATTGTAACGTTACTCGAAATCATTATTATTATTATTGATCGTATCGCGAGACGAAAGGTAAAATCAATCATATAAATAAATGACAGAGAAAATCGCAACAACCACAACAACAACAACAACAACAAACACTTTCGAATGGGACAAATCGATTTTTATTAATCGTTTTCATAACGAGTAAAAAAAAAAATTTCGAACGTGGATCGATATAATCGAATCGTTTTTCCATTTTCCATTTGCGAAACATTAAACAAAAAAACATTTTCTTTCTTTCCTTTTGTTGTTTATAGATCGGGAAAACGGGGAAAAATTTAAATATTCAAACAACAACAACAATAACAAAAGACCAAACCCAATTAATCATTTTTTTTTTTTTTTTTAAATTCGTGCGCGCCTTAAAAAAAATAATAATGATGATTTAAATTAAGTAAAATATGGATGGCGATTCCATGTGAGCCGTCGTGGAAAATGAAAAACTTCAACAACAACAACAACAACCGCAACCACACCCGACGAAGAAACGGTTTCACATATGTGTGTGTGTGTGTGCGTATGGTAGCTCCCTAATAAAAACAAAACAAAAAAAAAAAAAAAACCTGAATGTTGTGGAAAACGTTCCCAAGCGAACCGAGAAAAAAAAAAATTCCATTTTTGAACACAGCCGAAACGAAAAAAAAAAAAAAAAAAAAAAAAAAAAAAAAAAAAACGCCAACAATTTGTTGATTTCCTTGAAAATGGAAAGTGAATTTATATATATATGTATACACACACGTATATATTTTTTTTTTTTTTGTGAAAAACTTAAAAATTGCAAAATTCGAATCCATATTCTCTTTCACTCCCACCCTCCCCCACATCACAAACCTTCGTTCACTCCCCCCCCCCGCTGTCAAAAAGGTTTCGTGCGCCAACGCCACCGTCACCGCCACCACCACCGTGACAAAAGCTAAACGTTAAATTTTCCAATAATAATAATGAAAATTAAAAACCTTTTAAATAACGTATTTAATTTTTTCGAAAAATAATAATAATAATAATGATTTAAAAAAAAAAAATTACAATTGTAATAATAATAATAATAATAACTAGTGGACCTGCGTGGTTCGTGAACGTGGAAGGAGATCAAGTTATAGAAAAATGCCCATAATATCAAATTCGTTTTTAGGCGTGTTTCCAGAGGGGGGAAAAACAAAAACGTAACTGGCTTTAAAGAAAATTTAATTTTTTTTTTTTTTTAAAAGAAGGAACTTTGATATTCGAATTTGTAGGGGGAAAAAAAAAAAAAATTTTAATCCCACCCAGGAACCAGAAGTTTCTAAAAAATCCTCAAGCGAAAAATTTTCTTTTGCCTTGATAAAGGCCTAATCAACCAAGACCTGAATACCACCGATTCGTGTGCCTGCCTGCCTCCTGCTTTTATTAAAAAAAAAAAAAAATTTATATAAAACTTCAATTAAATTAAATTTAAACGAAATCTCCGTTATTATGATTATTATTATTATTAATACGAGTTCGCCATATTTTCCCCTTTGATCACTAAACCCATTTGTTTTTTTTTATGGAGGCGGCGGAGGATAATTTCGATTTCAATACATTATTTATTTATTTATTTAATAAAAATTTTACAACGCAACGCGTGTGCGTGTGTGTGTGCGAAAAATTATTCGCGCGACTACAAAACAACAACAACAACAATAATAATAATAATAATAATAACATTATGAACACAACGATGAAACCAACGGACTCACCGCCGCCTTTATTATGTTAAACATTAATGCAGACAAAGAAATTATAAATTTTAATAAATTGTCTATCAAACACCGCCTCCGATTGTATTATTATTATTATTATTATTATTACTATTAACGCGAAACAAAAAAATTTTTTTTTTTTTATAATTTTTGCCCCTCTCGTTTATTATTTATGCATCGAAAAAAAAAAAAAAAACGTGACGTGGATGACGAATGACCGAAACGTTTTTGTTTTTTAATTTTTTTTTTTTTTTAATCGAACATACGTTTCGATAAATCGAAATCGAACTCATTTCGATAATCGAAAATCAATTAATCCATTTAAAAACTAAAAGAAAAGGTTTTGGGAAAAACTATTATTAGTTTTTCCACCTATCGGTCGATCTGCGAACTAAAAATTTTTCCCTATCGTCCTGTTGCCCAACGACCACATACACTCATTCATTCATTCGAATCGTTTTGGGTTAAAAAGGGGGGAAAAACAAAAAAAAAAAAAAAAAAAAAAAAAAAATTCCCTCTATGATTTCACGTTGGGATTTTTTCGTTGTTCACGACGTTCTGTCGGGGCTCGTGCCACGCCCTGCCGTCTTGTAAAATACAAGAAAAAAAAAGAAAAAAAACCTCACTGACCTTTTTTTTTTCCGTCGTCTTAATAATTACGTTAAGGAAAAAAAAAAAAAAAAATTTCCGGAAATTTTAATTACGTGAATTGTTGTCTGACTTTTTTTTTTTTTTTTTGAACTTGAAATGAAAAATTAAAAAAAAAAAAAAAAAAAGAAAGACGAATAAACAATTACGATTAAAAATTATTATTTTCTATCATTATTATCATTACTATTATTATTACTATTATTACATTTTTTTATTGAACCTTAATTTTTTATTATTATTGACTATTATATTTCTATTAACGCGACGCGTTTTATCGCGCGTTTTTTATATTAGATGATGTAAAACGACTCGTTGCACCGAAAAATACAATTTTTCCAAAACATCGCAAAAAACTCCAAAACTTTTTAACGAATTAAACGTTCGTTTTTTTTTTCTCATTTCTTTTTCTATGAGTTATGGCAAATTAAATGGTTTTACCGGAGGCGCCATTTTTATTATTTTCCTTACGATAGAAAATAATCGTTCGATCGATCGATCGATCGATCGATCTATCGATTAATTTAAATACGATAATTTTATTAATTTTAAAACAAAATTCCTACTGGCAAATGCATGCATTTCGATTAATTTTACACGATTAATTAAATAATTAATTAATTAATTATGATTTAAAAAAAAAAAAAATTTAAGTAACGTCCGACTGATAACTCATCCGAAGGAAACACGCCATTTTTTTTTATTTCGGAAAAGTTGCGACAACGACAACAGCAACGACAAAAGGAAAATTATCGATATACTCGCATTAATATAAAATATATGAAATTAAAAAATTAAAATAATAAGTAATTAATAAAATTTTTTCTTTTTTTTTTCGATTATGTAAATGTTACATTTCTTGGGTAAAATTTAAACAAACTCCCTCTTTCACGACAAACATTTTTAGGTGGAAAAAAAAAAAGTGTGAAAATGAGTGTGTGCCCTCCTTGGAATCGTAAATAAACGAACCAACCTACTGCGTAAGCGTAGGAATGACCGCCTGCCCTACCAGTTTCCGTCGGCCGCACTCATGACAATGACTGATAATGACGTCACAAGTATATTCATGTGCCTTGATTCGGGGGTTCCGAGATTGGTATAAAAGCACCATATCCAACTCAAGTTAGCATTAGTGTCTCATTAAGATAATAATCATGGTTGCTAAGGTATGTATAGCGATCAAACAGTGAAATCGAAAAAAAAAAAAAAAAAAAAAATTATTTAATTTATAATTTAATTGGATTATTGGAGTAAAGCTCGAAGTGAGAAAATTTCAAAGTTTTAGGGTCGAAACACTACTTTTCTTTTTTTTTCTTTTTCTTTTTTTTCGATTTTTAACTTTTGTTTGTGAAATAGTGATTTAAGTGATTTTTAAGGATAATATTTAGCCAAAACCTAACGGATATATTGATTAATAAGGTGGATGTTTAATTATTATTATTATTTTTGTTTCATGTAGTTCATCGTTTTCGCTGCCTGCGTAGCTATCGCTAGTGCCGGAGTCGTCAGCTCCCCAGCTGTCGTCGCTCCAGGCCCAGTTGTTTCTTCTTACTCTGCCCCATCTGTTTCCTACGCCGCCCCAGCCGTCGCCCGTGTCTCTACCTACTCCGCTCACGCTGCTCCAGCTTTCGCTGTTGCCGCCCCAGCCGTCGCTGCCTACAGCGCTCCAGCTGTCGCTTCCGTCACCAAGGTCCACGCTGCCCCAGCTGTTGCCACCTACGCCGCCGCTGCCCCAGCTGTTGCCGTTCACTCTGCTCCAGCCGTTTCCTACAGCGCTCCAGCCGTCGCTGCCTACAGCGCTCCAGCTGTCGCTTCCGTCACCAAGGTCCACGCTGCCCCAGCTGTTGCCGTTCACGCTGCTCCAGCTGTTGCTGCCGCTCCAGTCGCTTACGCCGCCAAGGCTGTTACCGTTGACGAATACGATCCAAACCCAAGCTACAGCTATGCCTACGATGTCCAAGACCATCTTACCGGAGACAGCAAATCCCAACACGAAAGCAGACAAGGTGATGTCGTCAAGGGATCTTACTCTTTGACCGAACCAGACGGTTCCAGAAGAACTGTCGAATACACTGCTGACCCAGTCAACGGATTCAACGCTGTTGTCCACCGTGAACCATCCGTCACCAACACCGTTGTTGCTGCCCCAGCCGTCGCCAAGACCGTTGTTGCTGCCCCAGCCGTCGCCAAGACCGTTGTTGCCGCCGCCCCAGCTGTTTCCTACAGCGCCCCAGCCGTTGCCGTCCACTCTGCCCCAGCCGTCGCTTCCGTCACTAAGGTCCACGCTGCTCCAGCTGTTGCCACCTACGCCGCCGCTGCCCCAGCTGTTTCCTACAGCGCCCCAGCTGTCTCTTACAGCGCTCCAGCCGTCGCTTCCTACAGCGCCCCAGCTGTCGCTTCCGTCACCAAGGTCCACGCTGCTCCAGCTGTTGCCACCTACGCCGCCGCTGCCCCAGCTGTTTCCTACAGCGCCCCAGCTGTTTCCTACAGCGCCCCAGCTGTTTCCTACAGCGCCCCAGCTGTCTCTTACAGCGCTCCAGCCGTCGCTTCCGTCACTAAGGTCCACTCTGCCCCAGCTTTCGCCACCTACGCCGCTGCTGCCCCAGCTGTTTCCTACAGCGCTCCAGCCGTCGCTTCCTACAGCGCCCCAGCTTTCGCTGCCTACAGCTCCCCAGCTCTTGCCACCGTCACCAAGGTCCACTCTGCCCCAGTTGCCTCCTACGCTGCTGCTTCTCCAGTCTTCGCTAAATACCACCATTAAGAGACTTACCAACCAATTCTTTAAACTTTAGGAATTAATTTCATGAGTGTAAGAATCACCTACAACTCAGTATGAATGTTCCTTTATTTATTTGGAATATTTTTTTAAAAATATAAATTGTAAATAATATAAATTTTATGCATATTCTTTTACCACAATCCTAACCAATTCAACTCACAATAAAGTAACACGCAATACGTGTTTACTACCGATAATAATAATAATAATAAAACAACAATAACAACAACAACGACAAACAAGTTTAAATTATTTATTAATTATTTTAATTTTAAATACTAGAAAATTAATTGCAGTGCATAACTAGATAAGACCGTGAGAACTTCCTCGTGCTGCTCCCAAATTTTATTATAATAACAACAACAACAACAACAACTTTTGGCACATGAGGAAAGCGTTTGTTCGATGGATAAATCACAACAACAATTTTTCAACAATTTTTTCCTTAATACAAACATTTTTGGCATCGCGTTTGTCATCAAGTTTTTTTTATTTTTTTGCCCCTACAACTTCGACAAATGGAAAATAACGAATCGAATGGAAAAATCGATCGATCGATCGTTGAAAAATCGGGTAAAACCAAAAAGTATTTTGAAACCATTATAAATATTTCCTAATCGAAACAAACAAACAAACAAAAAGTTTTTTTTTTCGTTTGTCCATTCCCTAGGCTAACCATTGAGGTTTTGTTTGTCGAGTTATTTTATTCAAAAAAAAAAAAAAAAAAAAACTTTGAACGAATGCCAGACTCGAAAAGAAAAGAAATGAAAAAAAAAAAAAAAAAAAATTTCACCGTATGCTATTACGGTCACGCACAACGGATTGAAGAAATTGTTTGATTTTAGCCAAATTGAAATTTTTTTTTTAAATGCAATACTAAAAACCGGAAAAAAATAAATAATAATAACAATAATAATAATAATAATAATAATAATAAAAACGAAATCGGACTTGGTTCAGGCTTTGAACCAGGGTGCGCCCCAACTTTCCAGTTTTTATATATCGTCGTGCGTTATCGTTAATTAAAACAACCGGATAATGATATTGATTTTTGTTTTTTTTCTCCAGCATTTTCTCCAGCATTTAAATTTCTTGTTTCTTTGTTTGACCATACTATAATTCACGTCATCATTTTCGTTACAGATTTACAAAAGTGTTACCACTTCACCATCACGTAATATTTAAAAAAACATTCTCTTTCCTACTTTCGAGTAATATTCGCGTCACTTTCATCATCATCATCATCATCATCATTGTTCGAGATGATGATGATGATGATGGAATGCAACAAGGGGAAACAATTGAAATTTTCGCCAATCTCCCCAACCTAAAGATTCGTTTGAGAAGGTCATGGATACCCGCGAAAGAAAAATTAGTAATCAAATGCTTTAGCTAACGATTAATAAACGGAAATGGGGGGGGGGGGTATTGCAGAAAACCTTATGAAAATTTGTCAATTTAATCGTGTCCGCGTGCGTGCGTGTGCGTGTGTGTGCGTTTTGCGTAATTCGAAACCTTTCAACAAAGTATCGCAACAATTGAAAAACAAATAAATATTTTTTTTTTTTTTACAAACTGGATTTATTAAAATGAAATTTTTAAATCGATACGTCCTTGCGACATAAAAAAACCACGCGTGTCGCGACGCGCGTACCCACAAATTATTACGCGTTTCGCATAATTTAGTTATTATTATAATTTTATTATAACTCAAATGATGTGAAACTCTTAGAATGACATTGCAAATTTTCCACTGGAGAGTGAGAGAGAGTGAGAGAGAGAGAGAGAAAAGGGAAAAAGTATATAATGTTGGGCGGCGGTGGATAATGATATGAAAATATTAACACGATGAAATCATTTAACATAAATTACCCTTTACGGAAGCACAAAAAAGTTTTTGCTTACAAGGCAAAAGCCAAATTGTGATTTATCGGCCACACCTTGAGAAGAATTGGAAATTTTTTTCTTTGCTTTGCTTTACTTTGATTTTAATCGTTTTTTTAAACATCAAATCGATTGATAATGCGAGATAATGAACGAGATATGGAGTGATGATGCAATAACGCAAAGTTATAAATATCGAAACGGGTCCCAACTGCGGGTCGTTTGTTTGATATATGTAAAATTAAAAAAAAAAAAATTTATAACTGAATTTAAAAAAATGTTAATACGTGACGAGGGGGAAAAAAAATGGGAATAAAATCCGCGAGGTGCAATTGGCACACCCATCTTGTGGTAAAACACGGACTGGGTCAAGGTAATTATTGACAAGACCTTAAAATGCGTCGTGCGATAAAATGAAAAAAAAAAAAAAAAAACGAACGAACGAACGCACGAACGCACGACCGTTCGCACGATTACGATTACGATTTAAAAAAAAAAAAAATATATCGCGACCGTACCCAATTGGTTTTTTTAAAAATAATAAAAACAATGAAAAGGGGCGACATCTTGTTTTACCCCTTCCCCTAGCGGTGGAAAATGGAAAAATTTTTTTGCGCGGCCTCCGGGTGTTAGCAAAAATACCTTAGCGCAGCCTCCGGGATACCGAAAAAAAAAGCGCTGATTAGAATCGAAATTAAAAATTAAAAATTTTTTTTTAACCAATCATGCAAAACCCAAAGTAATTCATTCATCACTCGTCGGATCAACAGATAGAATAAGAAACGTAAATGATTTCGATTCGAATTTATAGAAAAATTTTCGAAAAAAAAAAAAAAAAGCTCCTCCCCACTCTTTTCGAAAATGTTCGACTTATTAGTTTTTAAATTTTTACATAGAATGCGCCACTACCCCCGAACCTGCCGGCATTTTGAAATCATTCGATAACCTCGTGAGAATAATTTTTCTTTTTTCTCTCATTCGATTTTTTTTTTTATTAAGATCGCCATAAACGATGAAAACTAGTGCACACGTATAAAATATTTTTAACACACCTAAAAATTAAAGGATAGATTTCATCCCACCTAAATTTAAAAAGAAAAAAAAAAAAAAAAAAAAAAAACTATTGCATTAAAAAAAAAAACGGGCGCCTTGAGTTTTCTTTTTTTTGTATATGCATATATATATATATCTTTTAACGTCATGCTCTCGTTGTTATTATTATTATTATTATTATTATTATAAGTTTTTAAACTTTGTAATCGTGGCACAAACAACAACAACAACAAAAAAATTCAACTTGGATTATTTATATCTACAGAATATATATATCTACAGTTTAAAAAAAAAAAAAAAAACATTAAAAAATTTAAATTAATTAATTTATTTAAAATTAATTAATCTCCGACTCTTTTTTTTCAATGACTTTTATTTTAATTAACCTGCGCAAAAAAAAAATAATAATAATAATAACAAAAAAAATTTTTTAAAATAATTATTACAAAGATCGTATATACATATACTCACATTATTAAAAACCCTTTCGAAACATAAACAAACACGTGATTAGTTACATTATTAATCCTTAAAAAAATCTTCTCCAACTAACAACTTTTCTAATTTCATTTTAATCGTTTAAAAAAAAAAAAAAATACTTTGATTGATCATTTTTAATAATTAAAATTCGAAATATTATTATTATTATTATTATTATTATTATTATTATTATTATTATTATTAAAATAAAGAAAAAAGAATTGTGCAATCGTTTTGTGCGAGAAATTTCGACAAAATCACATAACACACAAACACAGACACACTCAAGTAACAACAAACAACAACCGGGTAATACTGAAAACTGCAAAATGATGATACATCATAAATAATAATGATAATAATAATAATAACAACAATCATTGGAAGATTAGCAACCAACACCTTGAAGATGAGTTTAATCTTGAAGCATCAGGATGGTTTTTTTTTTTTTTTTTTTTTTCGCTCCGCCCCGTACATATAATTCATTAATGAAACATGGAAAGCACGACATGCATTACCTCGAGGTAATCAACAACAAGTACAGGTACAGGTACAAGTCGCTAGCTAAGAAGAAGAATAAAAAGAAGAAGACCTTCGTTTTACCATATAAATCCCACGTTAAATAACTTGAATATTTTATTAATAACATTTATGCGACAATAATTATTAAACTTTATTAATAATAATTAATTACACACCTGTTTTTTTTTTTTAATTCTGGTTTTTCGCGTACTTTGATTTCGTTATTATTATTATTATTATTATTATCGATCGATCGATCGCGTTTATATCGATTTATTGCTTTTAAATTATTTATTTATTTATTAATGGATTGTACGAATGTCGAAAAGGACATCGTGTAAATAAACGCCGAAAGTGTTAAAAAAACCTTATCCTAAAAAAATTTTTTTTTTTCTGAATAAATTTAATTACATTAGGGGGGTTTATTTTAAATAAAAAAAAAATTGTTTTTAGGGGTAAATTTTGTGTTTTTGCACGCATTCAAACTACTTCTACGACATTACGTCACGTTACAACATGTAATATGACGTCATAAAACATTGTTTAATTAATAATTGCCAATATTATCATCGTAAAACGTCATAACTTTGTAATTAATCAAAAAATCGTAAATTTTTTATGCATGAAATACCTTCGGCGAAAAAAAAAAACAAAAGAACTGCATTAATTATATATTAATGCCGTCGTCGTTCCCCCTTCTCCCCCTTTTTCTTCCCAATAATTAAGCAAATAAAAAAAAAAAAAATGCATAACTTTCTCCACCTACTTCGAAACATGTTTATTTTTTTTAAACTAAATTTTCTCACGGTTTTTAAATTAATTAAGGCCGATTAAAAAAAAAGAAAAATTATCCTATAAACTTGAAAATTTCTTATTCGCTCCTTGAATTTGACTGTGTGTGAGAGAGAGAGAGAGAGAGAGAGATACGCCGACTAAAATTAAATCGTTTTGCAATAATAATTAATCGATAAAGATTTTTTTTTTTTTTTAAACAAAACAAAAATTATTTCGATTGGGGTAAATTTATTTATTAAAAAAAAAAAAAAAAAAAAAAAAAAAAAAAAAAAAGGGAAAAAGACGAATGAACCATTTTTTCCGTTTGTTTTACCCGGGAAATTCATGCAAATACGACAGAATTTTATATATTGTTTTAAATTATACGATACATCGTCGACAATCTACAATCTACAATGATCTATTATAAATTAAAAGTTACCGGCAATAATACGAGTTTAATATTATATTCAAGGTTGACAACTACTACTACTCGTTTGCAACGTGTGGGAACCCAAGACGTAAAAAAAAAAAAAAAAAAAAAAAAAAAAAAAAATAACGCGTAACGCGTTCCGGTGGTGGTACATAAATCGAAATCGATTGAAAGTATACACATATATAGATTCAAAACGTTATCGTCGCGTTATCCAAGGTAAGATGGCCGAAAAAAAATTTTTTCTGGCATTATTTTAAACCATTAAAAAATATTATTATTATTATTATTATTATCGATTCGAAAAAACTTATTAAATATATAGTAATTCATGCAATTATGATGAAAATAATAATAATAAGTAAAAAATCATATGAGTTTAATTAATTTTAATAATAAAATTTTTCCCGCTTTCCCTCACGCACACACACGCACACGCATTTATTTCCCTTTGGAAAAAATTAATAAAAAATCGTTTTACGTTAGCTTTCGATTCGATATTTATAATACAAATTATTTTTTAAAAAAATCATCACATTTTTATTTTTAATAATTTTTGATAAAAAAAACTTGATTTTAATAAAACGACTGACTACTCGTTATCAACGATTATTATTAATAAAGAAAAATTTTGTTTATTAATGGTAATTAATCAATAAAATTATATTTAATTAAACAGGTGTTGACCACAAGGCTAATTCGAATTCATCGACAGGTTTTTAAAATATTTAAATTTCCCCCCCCCCTCCCGCAAAAAAAAAAAAACTTGTCCATAATGATTTTATTAATTCAAATCCTTGTAAACTTATTATTATTATTATTATTAAAAAATTTTAAATTTGTGAGAATTCGCGCGTTTTTAATTTAATAAATATATATATATAACCGAACGTTTTGAATGAATCGTCGAAATTACGTTTACGTTTTACATCAAATACAACTCCATGTATTAATTTCGCGACCCACTTTTTAAACAATGACGCGATGGAAAAAAAGAAAAGAAAAACGACGGGAGCATACATAACGTCACCTTGCTAACCAAATCGAACTCGCGGTGCCCCCCAAAATAAAAATACGTACAAGGCCTCCTCCCCGCCGTCTCCCACCCCGAAATCATTTTTTTTTCGTAGGAATCGTTAAACTTGCAGAAACACGACAGAGATGAATAATGACTTTTATTATATCTCGGTAATAAATTAAACGTATCAAAATTTTATCCCGATGAAATAAAACATAACCGTTGCATTCGCAACGATGAAGTGACATTTTTCAAACTTCATTCGAAATTCAGTCAAGGACTATTCATTAATTTAAATATAAGATTGATCGGGTGGGGAGGGGGGAAATAAGAGCAAACGATTCCATAAAAATAATTTTTCCCCTCCTCCTACACGAATTCATAAAATTTAAATTAAATTCAAATTCAAAATAATGATTTTTTGTTCGCAAAAGAACAACAACAACAAAATTAAATCATAGAGATTCGTATCAAATGGAGGGAAAAAAAAAAAAAAAAAAAAAAAAAAAACCTCGACCCCGGGTCACGAATTAATGAGTGGTAAGACACCCACTTAAGGGCAGTCCTGTTATTATTATTATTTGACTTGCATCAAAAACATTCAAGGTTTTTTTTTTTTTCTATTTTCACGTGATTTTTCTGTTTTTCCCATTTTCCCCCTTTTTTTTTTCTCCAAAACGAAAATTAAAAAAAAAACCTTTCATTTTTCAATATGACGCGTTATACTTTTTGACGATGAAATTAAAAATTTTTTTTTTTTTTTTTTACTCTATGACAATTGAAAAAAAAACTTTCATTTAACGTGACTAAAAGTTTTGCCAACGATTAATCGATCGCTCGAAGGTGTGAAATTTTAAAAAACAATAATTTTTTTTTTTTTTTTACCTTACAAATTTAATTACTTAATAAATAAATAAACTTTCGAATCGACAAAATTAATAATAATAATGATAATAATAATCGATAAAACGCAAGTTGGAAGTCATTGAAATAAACAATACAAAACGTTTAAACGTGAAAAATTAATTTCTGTCAAATTTTTAAACAGGTGAAGTTTTTTATTATTATTATTATATCGATTAATTAAAATATTCAAGGTTTATTATTATTATTATTATTATTATTATTATTTCATTGAATAAAACAACAACAATAACAATAAAATTTTCTTTTGTCAAAAAAGTTTTGAGGTAACGTTTTCCTTTTCGAATTAACGTTTCGATTTATCGATCGATACATCGATAAAACCGACATTTATACTTTTATTGGTTTATGAGAAAAATCAAAATATCGCGATATTTATTTGATTTAAAAAAAAAAAAAAATGTGTTCTATCTACAATTATTATTATTTTTAAGGTTTTGAACGACGATACAATTTTTCCGGAAATTGTTAGCTTTAAACTTTTCACAACCTACGACAGTCCCTAAATTTTTTTTTTTTACCGAAAAAATTCGTTTTAATGTTTATTATTTCGTCAGCGATGTTTAAAACAAACAAAAACTAAAACAACAAACGATTGCAAAAATTTACAAGTAAAAATATGTCCAGCACTACGAATATACGCAACAATAATAAACAAAAAATTTCAATAACCAACGACAGTAACAACAACAACAACAAAAACAACAACTAGAACAACAACAACAACAAAAACAACAACTAGAACAAAAACAACAACTAGAACAACAACAACAAAAACAACAACTAGAACAACAACAGCAACAACAACAACAATCAACCAACATAACAATCCTCTTTTATAAATATTTTGTTTACCGTAGCTAAACTTAAAACAAAAAAAAATTTTAGTTGCAATAGCTAAAACAAACTTATCGTTCACGTTCGAAAATATTTTAATCCGAATTCATTACGTCACGGTTATGACGTTATAACAAATCTCAACCTTTTTGAAAATTTTTCAAAACCCTCCGTTTTATCCCACGAAACAATTACATAATTCAAATACCAGGAACGTTACATTTATCGTTTCATAACAAAAAAAAAAAAAAAAAAAAAAAAAAAAAAAAGGAATCGCAAAAAAATATTACGAGTCGTTATACTTCATGAATATAAAAAAAACTCCGCCTTGAATTTATATTAACTTAACGATCAGATATTTGTTCAGCAAAAACAAGAAAAAAAAAAATTTTAATCTTGTTTTGATTTTCTAAAAACTAAAAATTGAAAAATTTTCCTTATGACCCCATTTAAAATATTATAAAGATATAACAATAATAATAATAATAAATAAATTTATTTATTTATGTTTTTTATCTCCGCATATCGAATTTGCCGTCTTTGCTCTCGTTATTATTATTATCATTATCGTCATCATCATTATCATTATTGCGTAAATTCACTTAGCTAACATATATTTTTAAAAATGCGACAATTTTTTTTTTCTTTGTATTTAAAAAAAAAAAACAAAAGTAATCGGTTCGAAACGTGATCACGTTTTTTTTTTTTTTTTTTTTTTGTGTAATAAATTTACACAATATTATTTTTTTAATTTTTTTTTTATTACTACTACCACTACGACCACCACCACTACTACTACTACTACCACTACCACCCCCACTACTAATACTATTGCTAAATTTAAATTTTTGGCGAGAACGTATGAAACCCGATGGTAAAAATAAATAAAAAAATACAATGTCAATGTTAATTTTGAAAGTAATGATTGACGCAAAGGTCCGATTTCATTTAAAAAAAAAAAAAGAAAAGGCATTTTCGCGAGTTTTTCCGAGGGGTTTTTCGAAACGTCGAAAAAAATAAATTATAATAATTTTTACACGTGCGATAATTAAATTTTAAATTTTTTTACACGCAATGATATCGCTTTAAAAAAAATTTTTTTCAAATCCTTATCAAAAACAAAATTACGAAATTATTATTATTATTGTTGTTGTTGTTGTTGTATGCGGTAATATTAAATTAAATCTCACTTACATACTTTAATTATCCTTGTTTTAATTTCCTCATGTGAATAAAAATTCCTTTTTTTTGTATGAAGAAGGATCCTCCACTATCGCGACGGAACCTAAAAATATTTTTATTATTTATTAAAATTTATTAAACTTATTAACCCTAAATTTTTAAATTTATTAATCATTTATCCCATGAGAATTTATATATGTAAAAAAAAAAAAAAGGAGGGAGCCCGATCGCTAACCCACAAAAAAAAAATAAAATAAAATCACTTTACAAAATTCCATATTTTCTAGTAAAAAAAAAAAAAAAAAAAATTTGTTTTTTAACTAAATTTAGTTTACTATCAAAATCAAAATAATAATAATAATAATAACAATAATAATAATAAAAATTAAATTTTTTGTAAAATTTTAAAAAAAATTTACGGTGAGTTTTTTCTTTTTTCTTTTTTCATTACTGTCGATTGAATAAATATAATTATTGAAAATTTTTTTTTGCGTTTCCGGTTAATTATTTTACAATAACAAATCGACTACAATTAAATATTTATGTATATAAAGGTATAAATGTTTCTGAGTAGTTATAAAAATAGTAAATTTATAGCTTAAAATAGTAGCAGAAGACAAAAGGCTTTAGGTACAAAAAGCTGAAACTGATAACAAGTAAGTTTCTGAACAATATTTCTGAGATGAGATGAACACAATTAATTTTACTTATTAATGTAAATGTAATTTAATATTATTAACAATATAAATAACAATATTATTACTATTATTAATTAAATTTCAAAAAAAAAAAAAATTAAAACAATCGTTAAGAATTAAAATTTTTTTTTTTAGATATGACAGAAGAAGAATTAAGTACAAACATAATAAATAGTCAAAATTGTGATAACGCATCATCATCATCATCATCACCATCATCATCATCATCGGGGGATTGTTGTTTGGACGTATATAAAATAAGCGATAATCAAATATTTATCGGTTCGACAATGACAAACGAAGAATCTTGCGATGAATATAAAAATTTAACAACAAACGATAATGAAATCGAACAAACGAAAAGAGAAAGCGATGGTAAAAAAACAGGGGTGAGATCCTACAACAACAAATTTATTATTAATTAATTAATTACGTTAACAATAAAAAATGAATTTAAAAAAATTTTTCAGAGTCCCATGATAGTGACGGATTGGAAAAAAAAACGAGAAGATTTTTTAAACAGTATAAAAACGGTTAAACAATCATCAAGAGAAATCAATTCGGAAGAAAACGAATTTAAAAACGTTATGACGTCATAAATTTTTCTTTCTATTGCAGTCATTATAAACATAACTCAAGAGGGTTTTAAAAAATTTTATTATTATTATTATTTTTTATACGATGGGGGCGGGGAAGGGTGACGCATCCAAATTTTAGCACTCAATTACTGACCTACCACGATAACCTATTGACCCGATAAGTGTTTGACTGATGGAAAATTCAGGTCGATTAAGTTTTTTTGAAACGGTGATTAAAGCTCGTTTTGATAAGTTTATCCGGTGCCCTGAGAGACGGCAAATACTCTCACGCACACGCACACTCACGCACATACGCACCTCCTTTCACTTCCTTTTTTTATATAATGTAACCGCCGTAGGGTAAAAATTTTTAAAGTTCACAGTGGTACCAAATACAGGTTAAGCTTCGATTCGGAATCAAAATCATGACCCATATAAATAAAGTTTAGTTAGTCCTTCATACCTTGACCTTTGACACGAGCAATTTAATTAATTATTATAGAAATAAAATTTCAGAATATTTAAACGATTATTTTTTTTAAAGAAGTATTACGAATGTGCTAACAATTTATCACGATTTACGTCGAATTTTTTTTTTTTTTTTTTTTAACAATGAAAAATTTTTTTCTACCATTATTATTAACGTCAATTATAGTTTTAATGGGGGGGGCAGGGGAGGGAGGGAGAGTTTGTCGAATTTGTCATTGCTTTCCAAACGGTTTTTTTTTTTTTTTTTTGAAAGACCGAACCACACCCGATGTCATTTAAATCAGCGTAATGAGTGACAAATTTCAAATTCGTACCTAATAATTAAATAAATATCTCTTTCATTCCATGCATCGATTTAACCGATGTTAAAATTTTTGTTTTTCGTCCTTTCAACCGAAAAAAAAAAAAAAAATTACACAATATAAAAATTAACCGTCCGTTTACTTATTATTATTATTATTATTATTATTATTATTATTATTATTATTATTATTATTATTATTATTATTATTATTATCATCGCGACAACTTTTATCGCCATTTTTTTTTTTTTTTGTAACATAAATTAATTTAACGAACCGTGTTTGAACGTGTGAAAACCTTTTTTTTGATAAATGCCGGAGATTTTAAATTTTTTTAATGTTGCTTTTGATAAGATAAAAAACTTAGACACCTGTTAATTACCGAAAACAAGAGGTCAAAGGTTACCACGCTAATTAAATATTTAAAATAATAATAATAATAATAATAATAATAAATTCCATCGAAAATACGGACAAATACGTAGATTATATAGATAGTTAGAAAATAACATTTTTTTTTTCTTAAATAAGTAATTAATTAATAATAATAATAATAATAATGACAACGCGAAACATCATTTCGTGTATGAAAATATTATCAAACATCTTTTGTAGCAGACGACGTAATTTTACATATTTTCGCGGGATTTTTCATTATTATCTCATCATCGCTATGAAAATTTTATTTGAAAATGTCAATGGCATTTTTTTGAAATTGATTTTCTGATAAAATTTTCATTCACATTTTTTTTTTTTTTTTTAATTTACTCGTCTGTACATTAATAATAATAATAATAATAACTCGTTTTTTTTTCTTTCGTTTAAGTATTTAATTATAATTTCACAATTAAAAAAATAATTCAAGTTCGTATGATTTTAATTATTATTACGCGTAATTATAATTAATAACAAGGTTTTGAAAAAATCAACTATTATTATTATTATTATTATTTTACATCGGCACGTAATAAAATTTCAAAGGATGCTGCGTACATACTTACTTACACAATTCAATGATTCAAATATAAATAATAATGATAATTGTACATTTAAAATACTATATAAATTTTTACATAAGTTAAGTGTTATTAACTATCAAAGATAAATACAATCAAATTTATTATTAAATTATTATTATTATTACGTATTAATAATTTATATGTACATGCAACATAATACTAATAATAATACGGGAAAAAAAATAAGTAAAAACATTGAAAGCAGTAGAAAAACGAAAAAAAAAAAAAATTACACAATACACACATAATAAAAGTAAAAGTGATCTATTTTTTTCATGCCTGGAAGAATAATAATAATAATAGTTAAAAATCCTTCTGGAAAAATTTTATGTTAAAAAAAAGAACTACCGTTCGAAAACATATAAGTAAATAAAAGGGATAATAATAATAATAATTTGAAATCGTTATTAATTAATTTAAGGCGTTTTTTTTTTTTTTTTTTTAAATATCATTATCGGTTATTTATTTTGACCTGAATTTATTACGATTGACAAAATGGCGGCCTCCAGCAGAAAGTACTGAGAGTACACTTTTTAAAAACAATGAATGAAAACAACAATATATTAAAACGATTCGTTTATCATTATCATTATTATTATTATTCGTTTGTTATATTAAATAAATAAATAAATTTATTTAACCCGGTTAAATCAAATCCGTATTATAAAAAAATTAAAAAAAATTTATTTAAAAAAAAAAAATGGCGAACCGAAAAAATTATTATTATTATTATCATCATCATCATTATCATTTTTATTTTAATAACGTTTTATTGAAATTCTTTTGAATTTTTATTAAAAGTCATGATTTACTTTTTTTTTTTTTTAAATAAAATATATATATATCATGTCAAAAATATTATGCAAGAAAAGTACATGAAACAATTTTAATATTATTATTATTATTTAACAATTTTCAATGATTTTATTAAATAAAGTTTTTTTTAAACTCACGATTTATTTATTTATTTATTTTATTTCCTATTTTTATCTTCGTCATTTTGTTTTTATTTAACGATTACGTAGTTTTTATTTTAAAAAAAAAAAAAAAATTTTTTTGACGAGAAAACAAACATTTGTGACGTCATAATTAATTAAAATTAAATAATCAATTAAATAAATAAATAAAAATTTTTTTTTTTAATCATGTCGTCGTAAAAGAAAGAATTTGATTTATATGTCAAATATATATATGAATAAGTAATTAAATATTACCTTGTAAAGAAATTGGGGAACCGACCGCCATACAAAATGATAACAATGAGACGCCCTTAAACCCAAAAAAAAAAAAAAAAATAGTTGAGGGAGTGAAAGGAGATGGAGAAAGAGAGAGAGAGAAAGAAGAAGAAGAAGAAAGAAGAGAAAAAGAGATAAAAGAAAAAAAAAATTTGTTTTTTTGCGGACCTTGCGTCTACAACAAAGCAATCATCACTCAGGTTACACATGGGCGTGATATAAGACTATGTTAAAATGTTGGGGAAATGGCTGGATCATGGTATGGATTCGTAAGTTAAACACCATGCGAATACATCTCAATTGGATGAAAATTTTATAACGGGTATATAAACCGGGGTAAAAATTCAAACAGACAGAATTATCTCACACAGAACACAGTGTAGTACACGACAACAACACACACACAAAAAAAAAATAAAAATGGCCTTTAAGGTAAGACAAAGTGAAGTGTTGTGTTAATGCATTATTTTTGTGATTATTTATCAGTGTGATAATTTTTTTTTTTTTTGAAAATTTGTGATTGAATGTGCAATTGTGATATAATAATTATGCTAAGGCACTGTGGATTTATTATTGGAATTAATAAAGTATTTTTGCTCTTGAAATGCTGATGGTGTCAGGAAACAACTTATTGAATTTGTTTTAACTTATTGTTAAAAAGAGCTGTAAAAACTTTTATCAACTAACAAACAATGACTAACAATGAAAAACTATTCATTAACAAACTTAACTCAACCTGTTGTTCTTACAATACTTAATAATATTTTATAAAAATAATTTTTCTTTTACGTTTAGTTTGTTTTTTTCGCTGCCCTTGTCGCAGTTGCCAGAGCCGGAGTCATTGGTGCCCCAGCTGTTGTAGCACCAGGAGCTCCATTGCTTCACAAAAGTTTGGCATACGGTGCTCCAGTTGCTACCGTAGCTCACGGTCCAGTAGCCTATGCTGCTCCAGCCGTTCACGCAGCTCCTTTGGCTTATGCTGCCAAAGCTGTCGTACCAGCTGCTGTTGATACCGACTACGATCCAAACCCGAGTTACAGCTATGCCTACGACGTTCAAGACCACCTCACCGGTGACAGCAAATTCCAAGAAGAATCTAGACAAGGTGACGTCGTTCAAGGATCGTACTCATTGACCGAACCAGACGGTTCCAGAAGAACTGTTCACTACACTGCTGATCCAGTCAACGGATTCAACGCTGTCGTCGATCGTCAAGCTCCAGTTGTACAAAAGGCTGTTGTTGCTGCTGCTCCAGTTGTTCAAAAGACTGTAGTCGCTGCTCCAGTTGCTTATGCCGCTCCAGTTGCCAAATATGCTTATGCTCCTGCTCCAATTGCCAAAGTTGCTGCTGTTCCATATGCCTATCATGGTTAAGATCACATAAGCAGGATCTCTTCCACCAGTTCTTCATTGTAAATTTTCACAATTATTTTTAAGTTATGTTCTTAAATATATATCTATTTTAATTTATATTTCTGTTGTTCTTTTTAATGCATCCCTTCATCGACAAAAAATACTCTTGACATTTTTTTTTTCCAACAAAGTAATACATATTTACTAGAAAAATTTCATAATGTATAACTTTATAGATAAATTTCTCTTGATAAATGAATTATATATTAAATTTTGATACATTTTATTTTAAGGAACCATAAAAACTAACAAAACTTACTGCTAATGTGAACCATTTTGCTTTCTACATTACATAAAAGTATACAATCTCATCCTTAAAATACATTACCTCTGGAAAAATAAGTCAGATACATATTTTTTAATGAATGTAAATGTGATAAGTTCATTAAATTATTGTAAAAATGTTAACAATTTTATAAATTAATGTGATTTGTTTTAATTTATTAAATTAATTCAAATTTAATGGAGTCATCCAAAATTGACTGATTTATATTGGGTATACCATGTCGACCTTAGCACGTGTCCCAAAAATTATAGTTATCAAAAATCAGTCAATATTTGTGCCAAAATTAAATACAATCACATATTAAATGAGCCCATTCAAATTTCAATGACATTTTGAATGTATAAATCGCAAATAAAATGCAATAAATCAATTTTGAAATAAATCAAATTCTCAGGTAAAATAAAAAGGTTAAAGAAAGTTATTATATAACGTGCAAAAATAATAAAATTAACTACCGATAAGTTGATAAATACCTTTTTTATAAGTTTTCCATTAATTTTCATCGTTAATTGGTGATGAAAAACCAGTTTTTACACTTCCACAATCGACATTTTCTTTACCCGTACGCACAACTACTCTTCCCGCACAATTACTTTTAACCGCCATTGGAATTTTAACTATTTCCGGTTCGTTCGATATTTTACCCAACCGTCAGCAATTTCGCGCTTTTGAAACATTTGTACGTCTATGGTTTTTATAATATTGAAAAACTAAAAAAAAAATTTCATTCGAATAATGAAAAGTATTTAATTACAGAAACGTTAATTAAAATAATTTAATCAAATAAACTAATTGAGAAAAAATTATAATAAATTAAAATGTCATAATTACGAAAATGAAATCTTAAAATTCTTTAATAAAATTACAATCGACTCACCTAAAATCCATTTTCCATTTATGAGAAAACATAAATGACAAAATCAAAAAAAATGTTTTTGAATTGTTAGTTTTCATTTTCCGCGTAAAAAATTAATTAACGATACATTTATTATATAATAAATAATAAATTACCTTATTTTGTAGTTTTCAACGCCATCATTTTTAATTATTTCAGAAGGTTCGACTGCGCACACTCACACACAAACACATACTGCTGTGGTCTAATGGAAGTATTTTGTAGATGCGCTACTCAAAATAGAAACTTTAAACATAATTAATGAAATTAATTATTTCATCTACCTCAAAAAAATTAGTAGATTAAAAAGAAAGAATAATAAACAGGTACCAAATACCTAAAAAAAAGAAAAAAGCAAAGTTTTGATTAAAGAATAAGTATTTCATTTGATTCCATTTGTTCCTATAAGCAATGCTCAGCAAAAAAGTTTTTAAGATAAAAACTTGTCAACTACAGCAAAAAATAAATTTTTGACGAAAATATTTAAATATAAACAAATTCAAACTGTCGTCAATGAGTTTAAGTGTCACAAAATGTGCAAATTTGCAAAAAAATCAAAAGTTTTTGGAGGAGTTTCAGTTATGAATTCTTTTAGGATAAAACCCCCCCAAAAAATTTTTTTCCAAATAATATACATAAACAATTGTCAAACACACAAATCATTATTAATTTTTTATTTTAAATATATATAATGCCCCTCGGCGACGTTAATTGAATCATCTAAACAAGTAGAAAAAGACCCTGACCTCTAAACAAAATTATACTTTCTCTTTTTCTCTCTCTCTCTCTCTCATATATATTTTACACCTTACCTTAAATTTGTTTAACTTATGTAATAAAAAATAAAATAAGGAAAACAACCACCAATGAGTGAATGAATTTATTTATTTATTTATTTTGTATTAAAACGAGTCCTAAAAAAAAAAAAATAAAATAAATTTTAAATCTTGTCAATTTTTAATGAATGAGTTTGTAACAATTTCCTATTGTTTGTTGATATTTCATAATATCCATACGAATTATTATTATTATTATTGTTAACGATTAATGACGAAGCCATTTTCTCTCTCTCTCTCTCTCACTATTTAAATGATAAATTAAATATATTTAATAAATTTCATTTTTTTTTTTTTTTATATTGATTATTGTTAACCTAATCAATACAACCCACAACAACAACAACAACAACAACAACAACAATAAATTTTGTCTTATTTGTTAAACTCTCAATGTTATTATGAAATTAAATTTTCATATGTCTTTCTTATAAAAATATTTATTTATTTATTTATTTATTTATCGATTCATTATTTTTTTTAAAAAAAAAAATGGCGCAAAATCAATTTTAAAACATATACTATACTCTTTATTATATAACTATTTATACTTTTTAATTATTATCATTATTATTTATATAAACTTCGTTTATTATTTTAGTATAAATTTCGTCATTTATTATTATTATTATTATTATTACCTAATCGATAACTTTTTATTTATTATTTTGCCAAAAAAAAAAAAAAACCTAAACGTTTATATATATTTTGTAATAATACTTCGAATACAACCAATAAATAAAAGTATAAATACCACATTTTTATTTTAATATATAAATTTATATAATAATAATAATAATAATAATACGATATATAATATACTCGTCATCATTATTATTATCATCATCATCGATATTATTAACAACAACAACAATAACAAAATAAAAATAAAAGCATCACAATCATTTACGATTTTTTCTTCTTTTTTTTTCTCCGGTAATTAAATAAAGTAATTCATTATTATTATTATTATTACAGTAAATTGTTTTTCCATTTCCGTTTCCGTTTATTCGTTTTCGAAAATGTCTACGTTTATCGAATATTGTTGATCTAATCCTAAGTAACAGTCTGAGAATATGTAAAGAGTCAAAATGTGTCGACCTGAAAAATTAAGAGAGAGAGAGAGAGAAAAAATCATTTTCGTAATTTAATTATTATTATTATTATTATTATTTGAGTTAAACCAACCTGTTCGGGTGGGTGTCCTGAATGACAAACTCTGATTCGAACCGTTCGCTCTCACGTTCGATGCTCTTTTCAATGCCAACAATTCGCCATCTTCGACGCAACCCAGCGTAAGAAACCATCCCTCGTCGGTTCCCTTTGGAAATTTCGGCGTGTACGCTTTGAGTCCGCCCCCACCACCTCCTCCTCCTCCTCTCCCTCCTCCTTCGTTATACGTTTTGTTTTTTCTTCTCATGTCCAAACTTATGAAATGCTCCGAATCCGCCGGTAATTTTATCCAATCGTCTTTTTTCATGGGTTGTCTCACGTCTATTTCCTCTTCCCCGGAACGAATTTTTAATTTAACGCTCAAAACCGGAAACGAACATATTACTCTATGAATCTGAGCGAATGTAAACAAAAAAAAATTTTAATCCGTTATTATTATTCTCGCATTCTTTAAATTCATTCATTCATTCATTCATTCTCACCTCTTCGATTTCGTTCTCGGACAAATCTTGCCTGAGAATGTTTGCCAGAGCGTAATAATCTTTCGTGGTTTTATCTATGAGACCCGGAAGTGTCGCCATTATCGGATTTCGCTTTTGCAATAATTTAACGTGAAAATCTTCAACGTGGGGGAGAGTTAAAATCGGCGAAGAACGAATCCAAGAGCCTTGAATAACCATTTGCATCATGTTTTGAAGGCGAAGAGTGGAAGCCAGCCACCCTTCTTCGGCGCAAATGTCAATCATCGCCTAAAACCAAAAGAAAATTTATTTATTATTATTTGCGGAAGGGGGCGGAAGAGGGGCGGGATGGAGGAGGGGCGAGGGGAGGAAAATTTTTTCACCTGAATGATTCGTATCGATTGATCTAAAACCGATTTCAAATCCGTGTAATAATCAGCGCAGGGCAAAGGAACGTCGAAAAAATGAGCTTGAAAAAGAAGTTCGGCTTTGGTAAATGGAGAATCCAGAGTGTATTGATTGACCGGAAGCGGACATTTTTTAGAAAGCTCTCTGAAAATGGAGTAACATCGTTATCATCATTATCATTTTAAGTTAAAACTTATTTCGATTGGAAATCATCCATTGCTCACCCATTCAAATTGTCTTCGTTGTGACGAACCGGCAACTGACTGTATTCGTGTGCGTTACACAGAGCTTGAAGTAATTCTTCGTAATTTAAATCCCTTTTCAACGTGTCTCTGAAATGTTTCATGGATTGATGACTCAAATAGTAAAACGATGCGATTCGTCCCATCGAAGTACACTCAACGGTTCGCTCATCCTAAAAAAAAAAAAAGGAATCAAAATTCATCGAATTTCCCGCCCTCCCCCGTCGTTCTTCGATGTTTACCATTTGAACTTCGACGCAAAAAGCATCCTCCAAAGCGGATATCGCCTTTTCCACGAGCTTTGATAAATATTCATTGATGCATTCTTCGACGGAACCTTCCAATTGATAATACGCGGGATTTTTCAACAATCTCCTAAAGAAATAAGTCCAAGTTAAATAATCCAAAGCTTCTTGTTTCGTTTGAATGGATCCCGCAACGATTTCTGCATTCAAGTGATCCGGTAAAACTTCCAGGAGAGAAGATTCAACTGGAAAAGGTTCGTAGAGGAATTTTTTGTAAAAATTTTTCTTCACGTCGTGTACCTGCAAAGTCATTTTCGATCGAATGAAATTCACATTGAATTGGCGTTTTCTAAATTTTAAAACGGGAAGGGGGTGGGGGGTTTTTCATTACCAAAACGACGGCAACTCCTTGTTCGTCGAATTGCGGCCTACCCGCTCTTCCCATCATTTGCAAAACATCCGTTATCGGCATGTCGACATATCTTTTCAACTTGCCATCGTAATACTCCGTTCCTTTGATGACGACCAAGTGAGCTGGAAAATTAACTCCCCAAGCTAGCGTCGCAGTCGCAATCAAAACCTGGAAAAAAAAAAAATTAATTTAAATTCAAAATATCAAACTCGATAAAAATTTTCATACGAACGACGATCGAAATTTTCCAACCTGGATTTTTTGATTGAGAAACAATTCTTCGACGGTTTTTCTATCCCGTTCCACGAGACCCGCGTGGTGCATACCTATACCGAAAGCCAGCGTCAATTTTAAATTGGAATCTTTCGTGTTTAAAATAATTTGATCCATTTCTTCCTCTTTCATGTGAAGCCACTGTTTAGGATTGTCTTCTCCCGCAAGGTACGCAATCAGATCGAGAGCTGTCAATCGGGTTTGACGCCGCGAAGAAACGAACACGAGAGCAGGTTGAACGGGAGAATGTTGACGGATGGCTTGAAATGTTGGACGGTTCATTGTCGCCATTCTCGGACAGTAATGCTTGCCGGGAAAACCGGATATGTGAACTTCTAACGGTACGGGACGTACGGAAGGACGAAAATTGTATAATCCCATCTGAAAATCATTTCAAAAAAAAAAAATTATTCTACGTAAAACTGATTTAATTATCTTTTAAAAGTAAAAGAGAAATCTCTCACCTGTCCTATACCTAACCAATCGGCCAAATCTTTTGCATTTGCCAAAGCAGTCGAAAGTCCAACGACTCTAAAGCGATTCGTGGTGTAGGAAGAAATAAAATTAGTACGGGAAACGATGACTTCCAAAACGGGTCCCCGATCCTCTCCCAAAAGATGAATTTCGTCGATTATTATCAATGCCACTTTACGAACGTAGTTTCGAGTTTGCCAACTCCTACTGATTCCGTCCCATTTTTCGGGAGTCGTGACGATGACGTCGGCTGCATTTATTGCTTTCACGTCGGGCGAAACATCTCCGGTTAATTCGACCACTTTACGTTTGAGATTTTTCTCGAGTCTTATTTTCCAGTCCTCCATTCGCTCCCGAACAAGAGCTTTCAACGGAGCTATGTACACAACCTAAAAATTTTAAAATTTTGTAACTTTTCCCAAAAAAAGTAAAAAAAAACTAAAATTTATTTTCATTACCTTCGCACCCGGATACACTCTAAAAACTCTAAACATGGCAATTTCCGCCACGACTGTTTTTCCGGATCCCGTCGGAGCTCCCAGTAAAACATTTTTATCCGTGTGATATAAACAATGAAAAATTTGTGTTTGAATCGAATTGAAATGAGAAAATTTGTACAATTTTTCCAGAGCGGGATCATCGAGCACGGACACCGGAAGCGGTTGAAGAGGAAGCAAATCTAAAAAAAAAAAAAGAGAGATGATAAATTTCCGTTAATTATTACAAACTCTTCATCTTCGACGAAGATTAAAGTTTGCTACCAACCCGTGTGAGGAGGATGAGTTTCGGGTAATATTAAATTTAAAAATGACAATGCCTCCGTCATGTCGGATCCCAACCATCTATCGCTGACGACTTTGACGTAGTATTGAGACGGCAGGGGTTCGGATATAGGTATGGTCATAATCAATTCTTGCTCTTCGTTTTTGATTACCTATTTTTAAACTAAATTAAAATAAGTAATTTTTAAAGCGAAAAAAAAAAAAAAAAAATTTTTTTTTGTTTTTTCTCCTCCTTCTTCTTCTTCTCCTATTCTTTTTACACGAGTATTACCTGTTTTTTAGTTATGAGAAAATATTCGGAATGATATATGAAATTCGAATTGGGATCTTCTATCCAAATCCAAAACGGTTCCGTTGTTTTCCCGTGAACTTTATCGTTCCATTTGAAATCCGCGCTGATTTTCAATCGTATTCTTAAAACCGTACGAGTGATGGGCTGAAGAACCGATTCGAGTTTGAGCAAGGGTATTTCGAACGCTTTGTTTTGTACGATTTTCCCATATTTGGGATTTCGAATCATGGCGCCGATTTCACGATGATCCATTTCTCTGAGCTTTTCAACGCTCAAATTTTTCGCTTCCAACTTTCCCAGAATGTCGTTACCGAAAAAACCGAATTGCTTGAGCGGAGAATCCGTTTCCCACATTTGAAGCTCCAACAATTTCGACATTAGTAAAAATCTCGACGTCATGATGGCTTGCTTTTTTCTCAATGCAATATCAAAAAGAGCTCGAATGATCCTTATGGCGTTCTATCGAACGAAAAACAAAAAATTAATTAAAATTATTTTAAAAAAAAAAAAAAAAGAAGGAAAGTCGCCACTACGAGTAGCATTACCTGAATAATGTAAGCTTGATCGGATATTAGGGAAAACGAATCGATTCGACCGCAGGACAAGTAAGTTTGCAAAAGGATATTTATTTTCCCGTGTAAATTTTCACTTCCTCCCATGACTTCCAGAGGACAATAATCGCGGGTCAGCTGATCCAATTCGTCCATTTCGTCGTCACGAACTTTAAGCTGTTGAAATTCGTGAGCGTGAGCAATCAAATTAAGCACTTCCGAATCCGTCATTATTGTTTTCATCATTTCGTTAAAAATTTCAACCGTATCGTATTTTATGTAAAAATGACTAGCCGTTCTACCGAGATCTAAAAATAAATTTCAATTCATTACCTTAAATTTAAACTTTTCGTTCGAAAAAAAATTTTAATTTAAATTTTTGTTACCCGTTATATTCAAGTCTTCCGTTCTTTCGTTGTACCTGATCATTCTGGCTTTGTCCAATGCTTTTGCGACTGCATGAATCCATTCTTGTCGCTTGGTTATCAACAAGGGATCATTTTGAACGTCGTTGTAAGTTATTCCGTAAACTAACGGATTCACTTTCATTCTGACGAACAAAAATGTATAACTCAACCATTCAACTGCTTCTTCGACGTTTGAAATGGTTCCCAAAGCAATCTAAAAAAAATTTTTATTTATTTAATAGTTTTCTTGTGAATTAATTCCGTACTGAAAACGTCACAAAAGTGTTACTTTGCCCGTTACCTCGGCATTTAAGTTATCGGCGAGGAAATTGATAAAATTACTTTCTATGGGAAACTGATCGGTGAGAAGGGATAAATAATGACTTAGTTTATCGTGACTCGTTATTATTATCCCGTGTCCAGAAGTATCGAATTGCGGCCGACCAGCACGTCCGAATATTTGTAAAACATCCAGTATTCCCAAATCCACGAATGAACCGTGTTTGGCATCGTAAATCTCAGTTCCCTATTAAAAGTTTAATTTCATCAAAACGTAAAATTTTTTGCGATTTGTAGATATTTGAATTCGAATGTTACAAAAAATAAATAAAACTTTTACCCGGATTATAACAGCGTGAGCGGGTAGATTAACACCCCAGGCCAAAGTAGAAGTGCAAACTAAAACTTTTATCAAACCATCTCCGAAATAATTCTCGATGATTGTTCTGTCGGCCCTCAACATTCCTGCATGATGACAAGCAAATCCCAAAGGAAATAATTCCGCGACTTGTTTATTTTTCAATCGACTAATTGATTTTTTTGCCAATGTAAATTTAGGAGATTCATCAGGTTGAAAAGCGTCCAATTGATTGTCTTTCATGGCAAGTTCTTTGAGAACATTTGCCGTACGAATGGTTCCATTACGAGTGTGAACAAATACCATAACCTGAGAAAAGATTTGACGAAAATTTATATTAATTTTTTTTTTTTTTTTTAAAAATTTATCATTGATTTAAAATATATATATATCATTTACCTGATGTCCTTTTTGAACTTGCTCTAAAACTTTTTCATAGCAAACATTGTCCATATCATTCATTTGCTGTAAGGGCTTCGTCGCTTTAACACCGATAAAAGTTTGCTTCAAAGGTACGGGTCGAAATCTCGAATCGAAAAAAAAAAGTCCGACGTGAGGATTAACTCTGAGAAATTTAGCGACGTCCAGATAATTGGGTAATGTCGCTGATAATCCCACGATTCTTATCATGCTTTGAGATGATTCAACTTGTCTAAGAGTTCTCGCAACGAGTGCTTCCACGACGGGACCTCTATCCCCATGCAAAAGATGAACTTCATCAAAAATTAAAAGTTTTACTAATTTCGTTAACGCTATATCACCTGTTCCTTTCCGAGTGACAACGTCCCATTTTTCCGGCGTGGTTACCAACATTTGAGTTTCTAATATTTCAGATTTAGTCAATTGCATGTCACCGGTTAATTCTTTAACTAACAATCCCAACGGATTTAAACGCTTATTGAAATTTTTCGTTATTTCAGCTGCCAAAGCTTTCATCGGGGCTATGTAAACGATTTTAAAAGAGTCTTTTTTGATTACTCCATTTTCAACGTGCTGTTCAATTTGATGAGCGGTTGTCAACATTGCTATATTTGTCTTACCCGCTCCCGTAGGAGCGCATATTAAAAGATTTTCATTAGAATGATACGCCGCATCGAAAACCACCGACTGTATTTTGTTCAAACTTTTAATTCCTTCGAAAGCTAATTGTCCTATTTTATTTAAAGCATTTACGCCTATTATTTTTTGACCAACGTCGGCGGGAGGTTTTTCAGATAATGGAATGGAAATCTCTTCGTAAGAAGGTTTAAATTGTCTTTCGACTCCTTCGGGAAGAAGGATTTTTGTGCCGGCGACGTAACCTGGAGTTGTTTTCATGCTTTCTTTTAAATCATACACGTTCGGATATTTTACCGTTGTCGGAACTTTTTTTTTGAATAAACTCGACTGTAACAATAATTTATAAATTAATAACGTTAAAAATTTCAATTGGTTTTTATTTAAAAAAAAAAAAAAAAAAAAAAAAAAAAAAAAAAAAAAGGTTTTTAACTCACTTTCTCTGATGTTTTATTATTTTCATAATTTGAATAAATACTTTTAGACGGATCAGGACGAAAAAATATATCATTTAAATTTCTTTCCACTACACCTAATTCTAATCTTTCCGAGATTTTTCTTGCTTCCGTTTCAAACTGCGTCTGTGAATGATTTTCTCTTTCATTAGTAAACGCTACACTTTTAGATGTTGGCACTAAAAATACAATAGTAAAAGTATTAAAAAGAGTTATAATAATAATAATAAAATGTAACATTCTTTTTCCCATACCTTTTGTTTGAGATGATGAGGCTGTGGGTGATTCAGAATTATTTTGAATAATCTCTTTTCTGTGATCAAGCAAAGATTGAATAAGTTCAAAATGATCGAAACCCAAAATATCGAATAATTCATTTTGAAGTTCTTCATTTGATTTACTCGTTTTTAAAAGATTTATTATAATTTGGGCAAAATCTTCAGTATTCATGACATCTCCACCAGTTTCGAATAAATTCAATTCAGAGATCAACCAATTCTTATTATACTTAAAAAAAAAAAAAAAAAAACTCTTAAAATTTAATAGACAAAAAATATGGTATAATTTGTTTTAAAAACAAATCGACAACGATTTACCTTGGAACCTTTTGTTATACTTTTAGTTTGAGATAAGTAGTTAGATATTTCATTAACAATTTTATTATCATTATCAAAATTTTTAACAGCCTGACTAAAAGATGTTAATTTGTGTTTATCTTTGTACCTTGCATCCCATTCAATCGAATTCAAAGGCACATATGGTGTGTTGTTTTCGAGAAAACGATAATTTTTCTCATTGGAATTATTATTAAACAGCTGTAGGACATCCTCATCGAGATTAAATGAAATTTCTTTAATGGCCTAAAATAAGTGCATTTCACTAAGAAAACTATTAATTAATATTTATTTAATACCTACAAAAAAATTTTATTACCTCAAATAAATATTTAACATCACTAGGAGATACTACACCGAATAGCTGCTTCAAAGATTCTATGTGTTTTTGCAAAACCATTTTTTCATTTAAAAGCAATTGAAAAATGTACGATGCAGATGAATGTATTAATTCTTTTGATTCGTTAGAACAAAATTTTCTAGCATATTGATAAATGATTTGTAGATTTTTTTTTATTATGGGATCATTTGGAAGTTTTTGTGTAATGTAATCCCAAGAAATATCGCTAAAATAAAAATTTTTTTATATATATAAATAATAGTCGATATTGTGCAATCAATTAAAATAAATTTAAAAAAATAAAAAAATAAAAAAATAAATGATTTGACATCATACTCATTAAAACTGTTTTGTGTCGATTCACATTTTGCTCTCGTGAGTATTTTTTCATAATCTAATTTAGTAAGTTCTGTTTCGTTCATACATTTTACAGAACTTTCTATTTTAGAATGTTTTCTTAAATATTCTGTAAAACGACGACAATTGGCTATTTCCAAAAAAAAAGGAACGTCAATTTCCATGATTGAAAAATTTAAACTACCTATAAAAAAATCATAAATGAAAAAATAATTTACTATAAAATAAAAATTAAATTCATTCGGAATAAAATTGGCAAATTTATTCATACAGTTATCCCATACACTGACTTATAATAATAATAATAATAATTTAATAATTATAATTTGATTATATAAATGAACCAGTATTTCATGTCATGTCTTCACAATTGATATAAAATTTTTGGAAACGTAAGCTCAACTTACTGTAAAAGTCTTATTATTATTATTATTTATAGAACTAATAAATTAAAAAAATATTAAAAACATTTTAACTGATTATAATAAAAAATATTAATTTTTTTATATTTCATTATCGTAATGAAATTGAATTCATCAAAAAAAACCATTACAAATTATTTCTACTACTAACTGTCGTGGCATTAGATAATTCAACTTGATTTGAATTTACAAAAAAGAAAAAAAAACTGTTTTTTATATGTAAAAAAGTATAGTGAAAACTTTTTTTTTTTTTTTTACAACTTTATGATGATGACAAGTTTAATATAAAATAATTCATGGCATCAAAAATTAAATTGAATATAGCTAAAACCGTAAAATATTTAATATTCGATTAAAATTAAAAAAACTTAACCTAAATTTGTTTTAACAACAAGTTTTTTTTTTTTTTTAAACAGGTTTTTAATGTGTTTCGTCCTCAATGGGTCAATACATCATTCGAAACGATATTTAAATATTTCAGTAAAGTCGAATATGATCCACAGGCTGGAGTATATTGGGTACTTAACCTTCCTAACGACGATGCAAATAAATTACATCCGGATTTATTAAAAAATGTTAAAAAAGAACTCGTTGAAAATATCGGCGGCGTTGACGAAACACACGTGAATGAGGGAAAAGACGAATATAAATTTAACATAAAATTGGATACTCGACAATTTGTAAAAGATGTTTTAGAATCGGATCCCATCAGCCTTAATTTTGAGCCTATTGGAAAAAAGGTGATTGTCGAATATAGTTCTCCTAATATAGCTAAACCTTTTCACGTTGGCCATTTAAGATCGACAATTATAGGAAATAGTATTGCGAATATAAAAAAAAAATTAGGAAACAATGTATTTAAATTAAATTATTTAGGAGATTGGGGTAGGTTAAACATGATAAAAAAAGAAAAATGAGAGAGAGAACAATGATGTGGGAAGATTTTATAAAAATTAATCAAAATTTTAGGTACTCAATTTGGAATAATTCAACTTGGCGTAGAACATGAAAATTATACAATCGATGACATTAAAAAAGATCCTATTAATCTATTGTTCAAAGCTTATGTTAAGGGAAATCAATTGTCCAAACTCGATCAGGATGCTTATGAAAAAGCTAAAAAAAATTTTTATTTGCTTGAGCGACAAGATGAGAAATTAATTCAACTGTGGGATAAATATCGAATGTGGACCTTGGAAGAATTAAATGCTACATATAAAAGATTAGGAGTTGAATTTGATAGTTTTTCATGGGAGTCTGACTACAGGAGGAGCCATGCTGACAACGTTTTAAAACTTTTAGAAGAAAAAGGAATATTGTCGACAGATGAATTTCAAAAAAAAGTAGCTGTAATAGATGATAAAGTCATACCTTTGATAAAAAGCGACAACACAACATTATACATTTGTCGAGATTTAATGGCCGTTTTGGATAGAATGTAAATAATCAAACCATTGTTTTCTGATAATGTACACAGAAATCAAAATGATATAAATTTGTACTTTTATAGATCAACTCACAATTTTGATGAGATGTATTATGTTGTCGATAATGGTCAAGCAGAACATTTTACAAATTTATTTAAACTTTGCGAAAAGTTGGAAATAAGTAAAAACAAAATACTACGGCAAATCAAATTCGGTAAAATAAACGGAATGAAAACAAGAAAGGGTAACGTTATTTTTTTAAAAGATGTCATCGATGAAGCACGCGAAAGAGTACTTGCAAAACAACAATCGACAAAAAGTAATTTTTAAATTAATCACACCCCTTTCGTTCGTTAAAAACAAAAGTAAAATAAAAAAAAAAATAAATAAAATAATTTTTTTAGCTACCAAAACATCAGCAGACGATAGAGAAACCGCCGATGTGCTCGGAGTATCCGCCGTCATTATCAACGATCTCAAACGTAGTCGCACGAAAGATTACGCGGCAAAATGGGAAGACATGTTACAGATGACGTCAGACACGGGAGTTTTCCTACAGTACTGTCACTGCAGATTGTGTAATCTCTCATTGGAATGTGGCAAAACAATGGCGAGTTATTGCGATCCTCAAGCACTTAAAGAAATCGAAGCCATTAATTTAATTAAACAAATTGCAAATTACGAAAGCATTTTGATTAAATCGAACGAAACGTTACAACCTAAAGAATTGGTTTCGTATTTGTTTGCTCTTTGCCGCGCAACGAACGGAGCGTTGAAAAATTTAAACGTCAAATCATCTGATGATCATACCGGAAGTCAAAGACTTTTACTTTTTGAAAAAACAAGATCCGTTCTTGAGGACGGTATGAAATTGTTAGGTTTAAAACCTCTTAGAAAAATGTAAATAATTTATTTAAAATAAATTAAATGATATTAGTTTTATAATATTTCATTTTTCTTTTTTCTTTGTGTGTGTTTGACATACTGTAAAAAATATAAAATTTAACATTTCCGGTATAAAAAAAAAAAAAAAAAAAAAAAAAGTGCACCGTAAAACATTTTTCATTACCTTATAAAATTCTTTTAGGTCGCCACGAAAAAAAAAAAAAAAACAAAATTCTTCATCGTTTCAACCAGGTATATCTTCTTCTAGCTCCATCTCTTCCAGGTTTTTTCCTTTCTCTTCTCCTTATATCCCTTTGCGTTAAACCCGCCAACATCATTTTCGCACGAACGTTTTCATCCACCAACGTGTAAAGAGTTTTACTGATTGCATACCTTAGAGCACCTGCTTGACCCGACGGCCCGCCATTTTCTACCGTGCATTCTATGTCTACTTTTCCCAACATGTCCGTCAGTAAAAGCGGAAATAAAATCTGAAAAGCAAAAAAATTTTCTTTCAACGAAACAGTGCATAAAATTATATTTTTTCTCCTCCTCCTCCTCATCATCATCATCATCATCATCGTCGGAATTATGGAGAAAATCAAAATAAAATCAAAAAATAATAATAATAATAATTGCAAAAATTATGTAAATTTATTTATTTATTTTTTTGTGAAAATTAGTCAATAGAAAACCATTTTTTTTTTTTTTTTTTTTGGAAAAATTCCACCGCCATATTTTATCATAAAATCAATATTTATTTTACATTGGGAAATGATCGATTTAAAATATTTAAACTATTTCAAAAAAACCTGGAAATTTTAAATTTTATAGAAAAAACAAAAAGACCACCGTGGAATAACAAAAACAATAATAATAATAATAATAATAATAAAATGACTGAAAAAATTTAAACTGGAAAGATCACATTTAAAACGGTTCAAAATTTACAATAAAAAATTTTTAATTTATAACAAAAAATATTATTATTATTACTAATTACTATAAACAACGTATAAAAAAAAAAAATTTCACTCGGTTCGATTGAGCAATTAATTTGTGATAAAGAAGGAGGTAATAACGAATAAAACAAAATGGTGGGAGAAAAAAAATGGCAATTTGAATTTTTAAGGCACATCATTTCTTTCTCCCGCCATTATTAAACGTTTGATTGTTCCGACTTCGTCCATCAATTTGGACAAAGCGTTTCTCATGTCAGCAATGACTTCCTCGTTCATCATCATCATCGTTTTCCGCTTTTTCATCGTCGGATATCTCATTGAACTTCTCGCCGACGGTGTCGGTCCCTTTGCTCTTTTCTGTTTGGCCACTTTCAATCCCGATCTCATGACGTCCTGCGGCAACCTCGTTTCTCTCGGATTCAACGGTTTCACGCTGACGACGACGCGGTACGACGAGGGCGATATCAAAGCGGTGATTTGCAAGAGTTTGAGAAAACAATTGGGCAAACACCCGTTGAAAAGTGCGGATTCGATGTGAGTGATCAATTTCGTTTGACCCACGAGCTTTGATAAAACCGCCGTTTTTTGCAATCCCTGTATGTCGTGTACGGCGATCCCTATGAGTAAATTCATAAGGATGATCGTCACGAATAGTAGGAAGAACACGAACGTCGTCAACGCGCTGATTTCCAAGAGCGTCGCCGAATGACTTTCTTCTTGCGTTATGTTCTCGAGCAAACTGTCGAATTCTAATTCCCCGGTCATCATGACCAAAATTTTTATCACCGCGACGAAAGGATTCGAAAATTGTTTGGCTTTTGGAAAAATGACGCAAAAACAAACGGTGAATCCGATCAGTAGGCAAATGTAAGCCAAAAACAATTTTGTGAATTCTTTTTGAACTTTCGTGTACATCGCGACGTAACTTCCGAATATCGGCAAATTCCCGATCATTATCATTAAATTCGCCCATCCGCAAAGAACGGCCAAAGCTCCGACGTGATTTTGCCATATGTACGTTCTTCCCGTGTACACGAAAGATATGAGAAAAACGGACAAAACGACAAACCATTCCACGATGTTTCCCTTTTGCGATATGTAATGCCGAAAGGATTTGTATCCTCTGAAACCGTAGATTTTTCTAAATATTTCCAAAACGGTTATGAAAACTAGAAAAAACCATTCCATTTCCATGATTATCGGATTTCTCCTCAACAATTCTCCAAAGTAAGATTTTTTCGTGCACAGTTCCGGGTCGACGATCAAAATTCTCGCTTCGACGTCTGGAAAAACATCGGAAACGGAGTCGTTGTAACATTGATACGCTAAAGCTGTCAAAACGTACAGGCTCAGGAGAATGACGAAGAGCAAACAAAAAATGAGTCTTGTTATGTAATACTTTCTAATTTTCTGCCACTTCAAGTGGAGGAAAGCCTCGCACAGGGGATGACTTAAAAATTCCTTTTGTCCTTCGTCGACGAGAGTTTGAAGAAAACTCACTTCCCCGCGTTTGCAATTTTTAAGAAGATACCGGAAATTAAACATTAACACGATTTCTTTGGATGCGTCCGGATCGTTCGTTGTAATGGATTCGTCCAATTTTTGATTGACGGCACCGAGTGCCGCCGGAGTTTTACGCGAAATTATACTTAAAGCCGATGTTCCCCCTCTCGTCCTTGCCGTCACGTCGGAACCTGAAAGAATTAAACATTCCACGCACTCGGTCAACTCGTTGAGAGCTGCTATGTGAAGCGGAGTGTACCCGTATTTGTCCCGTCTGTTCACGTCACCCTTCCACATGGTTAAATAATCTAATATTTCCAACGAATGTTCGGATTCGCATTTACACACGGCCGCGTGCATCGGAGTCCTGTTATCCGCGTCGGGACTGTTGGGATCGGCACCGTATTTTAAAAGTAATTCGACTGATTCGGAACAAACTTTGGCGGCGGCGTGAAGCGGAGTTTGCTGTCGGTAATTGACCGCATTCGAGTCGGCACCGTATTCTAACAATGTTTTAAGGCACTCGTAATAACCATTTTCGGCTGCCAAATGTAGAGCTGAGCATTTTCGTTCGAGCGTTTGTAAATTGATGTCGCATTTATTCGAATTCAATAAAATTTGCAAGCACTGCAAATGACCCAAATCGGCGGCCAAGTGAAGGGGACTGTACCCGCATCCTCCCATGTTACTCAAATCCATATTTTCGGTGATGAAAAGTTGCAAGCAATCCACGGCTTTGGATCGAACCGCCGAGTGAATCGGAGTTTCGTTGCAGACTTTTTCCGATACGATTTTGGCACCCGCTTTGAGGAGGAGTTTCGCAGTTGACGCGGCATTTCCAAAAGCTGCACAATGAAGCGGAGTGTATTTGTTCGTCAATGTGTTCACATCCGCTCCTTTCGATATCAACAATGCGGTGCAATTGTTACACCCGCTGAAAGAGCTCAGGTGAAGAGGAGTGAAACCCAATTGCGGTTCGGAAAAATTAACATCGACGTTGAATTGCAAAAAATAATCCAAGAGATCTCTTCTCCGGTGAAAAACGGACCAAAGAAAACCGACATTTTTTTCAAATTGACTAGAATTCGCAAAATGCTCTTCAATATTATTGACACTCGTGTTTCCCGTTTCGATATCGGTCAGCAGCTTAACGTTTCCGGATCCGGATTTCATCATATCCAATATATTTTGTCGAACGACGTCTCTCGACACGAGAACGTTTGCATCTCCTTTCTGGTGTATTTCTTCGAAGCTATCCAAAAAAATTATATCGTCGAGAGCGGACGATGACGAATCCTCCAAATCAATGTGTTTCGACCGTTGCAACATGGAGGCTCTATCTTCTCCGAAACTTTTCAACCTTTCCAAAAATGACGGAGTCCGACATTTTTGACTTGTGTCGATGACTGACAATTCCCTACCGAAGCTTATGCTTCGATCGAAGGGTTGCTTCTGATCGTAGTCTTTAGTGAAGTTCAATTCCATTTTATATCGAGATCATATCTAAAAAAAAAAAAAAATATGAATCAGTATAACCATCACCAGTTTTTCCTTTTTTTCTCTGATAAAAATGGTCATTCGATCGACATCGAGATGATGTCGATAATAATAATAATAATTAAAATAAAAAAGCTCTAATAATAGATATTATTAATAATAATGTTTTTTTTATCTTCGCAAAACAAAAACTTGACCTTCTCTCATTCTGTACGAAACCAGTTTTTTCAACTTTCCAATGAAAAAAACGACGCCTCGAACGATGAGGGAAAAAAATGAAAAAAAAATTAACGACCGCAAAACAAAAACCTGACTTGATGTTATTAAATTTTAAAAAAAAATTCTTTTTAAAACGTTTACGTAAACAATATTAATTTTAAAAATAAATTTAACAAAAAAAATGTCAGACTCATTTCTTGCAGCCATTACAGAAAACTTTTCTTTCTTTTAACGGAAAGCAACGGCCCCTCAAACGACAAAATTTCACTCGAATCCAGGTATTTAACTAAAAAAAAGATGGCGATAAAAAAAAAAAAACGATTTCTTAGAAATGAATCATAACAAAGAAATTTCTCTCTCTCTCTCTCCATTTTCAATTAATGAAATCTTCGCAAAAAATAAAAAAACAACTTTTTTCCCCAAGTTTTAAAAGTTGTTTTTCCTTTTATTTTATTTATTTATTTATTTAAAAAAAAAAAAAAAAATTCTTCAAACTCATCGAGGCACACACTCCACCACGTCCTCCATTTTTTCAAGACCAATATTTTTCAAATCAAAACGCACAATATAGAGAGAGAGAGAGAAAGAGAGAGAAAAACGTTTTAAATGCAAATTCGCGGCTTGTAATTGCACCAACTAATTACGATTAAATAAATTTTTTTTTTTCACCGCAAACGACGACGACGACAACATTTGTATGTGTAATAAGTAATTCAAATAAACCGCAAAATATTAATTTTTTTTTTTTTTTTTTCAAATCACCGTACAGTATTATTATTATTATTATTATTATTACGGAAAAACAAAGGGATTTGAATTTTTTTCATACGGGAATTTAAAAATTTTTTAAAAAAAAAAAAATCCGAAAAAGTAAAACAATTAAAAAAAAAAAAAAAAAAAATGTTTTTTCATGTTAACGACCTCGTCCATTTTTTTTTTTTTTTTACTTGTTCGTACGATTTCCAAAAATTAAAAAAATCATTGTCCTAATTATTATTATTAATTTAAATGGAAGACGTTTTTGTTTATTTTTTGGTTTTTTTTGGGAAATTTGCAAATACGTTCGAAAAAAAAAAAAAAAAATGTCACGCAAAGTCGTCGTCGTCGTCGTCGTGAACAAAACAACATTGTCGTTCTCACACACAAGTCTTTGTTGTCTTTAAAAATGTTTTCACGATTTTAAATGGTGGTGGTGGTGGTAGTGGTGATGATGATGATGATGGTGCTAATTGAAATGATATTGTATACCGAATCAAGAAGCTTTGTTCTACGTTTTTCGAGAAGTCTCACGAGTGCGAATGTAAACATTCCGGATGTGTTGAATTTTAACGATAATTACTTAACAATATTCAAATGCCAACAAATCGAACTCATCGATACATCGATCGATCGATCGACCGTGTTGTAATATTTGTTTTTTTTTTTTTTTTTTAAATACCGGTTTTACGTGTTAATTAATTCATACGACAAAACCTGTACAATTTTAACATATTCTACGATACAATCGATCGAATTCTCTCTCTCTCTCTCTCCCTCACATTTTCTTTTCCTTCCAAAAGGTTCCGCGATAAATTATTTCTAATTAAAAAAAAAATAATAATAATAATGATAATAATGAATTTTCAAGCTTTGGTAAACTTCGTAAAAAAAAAAAAAAAAAATCCTTGATTGAAAATCACGGTGCAAAAGTGTGTGAAACAATTTTTTTTTTTTTTTTGCTTTCCTTTCGAAAAAATTTATCATTATTATCGTTATTATTATTATTATTATTATTATTATTATTATTTTTCTTAACGAATTTTGCAACGACGATCGATTTCCCTTGAAGATATTAAGAAAACAAAACAACAAAAAAATTATCATTCGAATCTGATTTCTATCACAATCGAAACAAAACGAGATTTTAAATTCCAACGGGTACCAGTTAGGTATTCGGTTTCGTTTAAAAAAGGACGATTGTTTTTCTACGAACCTTTCGTTTCTCGAAAGTTCTTTATCATTATTATTATCATTCAGCCTAAAGGGGGAACATTTTTCCAAAGTTGTTTACGTACATTATTCCATTTCGTTTTTTATTTATAAATTTTATATAAATAGAATTTAAGTCATTTGATGATGATCCCTTCGGAAAAAAATTTTCATTCGAATATTGAATTACAATTAACTATTTGTTAATTTTTTTTTACACGTGTTTCCGCCACGTTTCGAATACGTGTTGCAAATAAAAACAAAACGATAATACTAATATTATTAGTTTTGCATCATCATCATCATCATCATCTGCGACGTGTGATGATGACTTTGGACTACTTCTTCCGAAATAAGACCGACCGTATCTTTCCTCCCGCCCCCCCCCCATTTCTCTATCACGATTGAGAATTTTTCAATTTCTTTATTACAACTACAACACCATCATACTTCTTGAGAATTCTTTTTTTTTTTTTTTTTTCGAAATTAAATAGGACGAATAGCGGAAGTGACATTGTCATTCAAATTTCTTCAGCGATTCATTTACAAAAAAAAAAATAATAATAATAATAATAATAAAAATAATGAAACATCGTCATCGTCATAATTATTTTCTTTTGTTCTCGTCATCGAAACAACAAAAAAACGAAATTAGAAATTTACTTTTCTTTTCCCCCCCCCCAATTTTCGATAATCAAAAGATAAATTTTCTTTTGTTTTTTCATCAATTTAAATTTTCACGGATATTATTTTATTAATGGCAAGTTTTTCCGGCTCGATTATTATTACTATTATTATTATTACATTGCCGCGTTTCTCGTGTTCACGTTCATTCACGGTTCTTTTTTCCCCCCCCCCTTTTTTTTTTTTCAATACCAAAAAAACGTTTCGCCGTTTCAACCTTGACCTCGAAAAAAGGGAAAAAAACCGACAAAAAATTATTTCTCGCATACCGTTTCGATGAATTTGACTCTTGCATTGCGTACAACAAACAACTAACAAACAACTAACTAACATAATACATTCGAATGCAAACTTTTTATTTTGTTGTTGTTGTTGTTGTCTATCTAAAGTCATTTCATACTAGATCGAAAAAATTAAATAAAAATATTTTTTGGTTTTTTTACTTTTACGATATGATTCACGCTTAAAATTAAAACATTAAAACCGACAAGTGAATTCTTAATAATTTGACATCCATTACTATCATAACTGTTAACAACTTATAGGCTTTCAATTACACAACAAATTATTAAAATTTTACACATATATATATTTTTTTTATCATCGTCTATGAATGGAAACAGTCAATGACCCGTCAGAATTTTTACGCGAAAAAAACAAAAATTTGCAAATGGTTTTATTAAATTTTTCTTGCGAAAAAACAAATAATAATAATAATGATATTCTACGTACGATAGGTCACTCATTAAAACTTTCAACAAAAAAGAAATCCAATTGTTAGTTATGAAAAAAATAAAAAAAATAAAAGAAACCCATGATTTATCAGAGACGTTAGTAAATAATAAATACAATAATTTTTAATATAAATAAATAAAATTTGATTTAAATTATTACTTATTATTATTATTATTATTTTTTAATTAAATATTTTTATAGAAACTTTTTCATTTATTTGTAATATCAAATCTACGGTGCGTTACAGTCCGATAAAAACAAAAAACACGTACACAAGTAACATACTTTAAAAATTAATTAAAAGTATCAAGACTGTGATATTTATTAAAAAAAAAAATAATAATAATAATAATAATAAAGAAAAAAAATTCTAAAGGGACTTACCATTTTTTTTAAATCTTCATAATTGTGATAAATATACAAACAGGAAAAACTCCGCACTTTTTTTTTTTTTTTTTAAATTGTCTCTCTTTATATTATTATTAATAAACAAACAAATAAAATATGTTTAAAAAAAAAAAAAAAAAAAAACCTCGATGAAAATTGTATTTAATTATTTGTGCAAGATGGCGCAAAACATTCCGAGTATATACACACACACCGAGTTGTGGCCGGTTCGAGGGCGGCCAAACCACTACGAATAGTTTCACAAAACTTACTTTATTTAGCACTGACTCACATTTATAACTTAAATTTACATAACTACTATTAACAACTTTATAAATTTTTTTTTTAAATAAACAAGATACAACCTGTGAATGGTAAAAGTCAATGAATTCACCAATGAGGAAAATTATTTTTAAGTTATCACTACACTTTTAAATAAAACGTATTCGTTATAATACTTTTATCATTATTAATCATGGCTGGATGTACCTTGGGACTCTGTTGTAAAAAATTACTAATCTAAAACTTCTGTTGTTGAATATTAATCGTAAGTTACAGAAAAAATGTTTAATAAGTTATTAAATTGGGGCATTAATAAAAAAATCTTTTGCAATAAATACAATAAATTTAATTAGTCGAAAAAAATGAGAACTATTGGGCTTAAAAGTTAATAAAAACTTATTAAATTATTACAATACCTGTTCTCTACATAACATATCCGAATGACCGAAATAATCAATTCCTTCTCCATTTATTGAAAGTTTTCCTGTACCAGGATATGTGAGCACAGCTCTTCCTATTGATGTATCTCTTTTACATCTATATATAAATGTAAAAAATATTACAAAAATTTTTTAGGTTTATATACAATTTTCAAAAAAAAAAAGGGAATAAATAAAAAAAGGCTTACAAGTTTGAATCGACAATTTTCACTCCATCTTTTTCAACGATGTTAATGTTTTTCTTTTCAAAATTAAATGCTCTAATCGGATTTCTGTATTCTCTTATTAATTCTGCAGCTGTTTCATTGTAAGGATGATTTAACAAAAAATTATAAACTTCTAAAAACTTTTCATATTCTACATCGTATAATTTTTCAGCAAATTTAGCTTCTAAATCTTTTTTTGTCATCCATTCAGATTCTATAAAAGACCTTATGAGGAACATAAATTAATAAAAGAATTTTCAAAGATTAATATATCGAACTGACAAAAATTTACTTACATTGCCTTCGGAGTATTTTCTAGACCCAATTTAAAACTTTGTCGCTGAATTTTATTTATTTTTTCAACCATTAATGCAGCTTTCTGCAATCGACATAATAATTAACATTCTTATTTTATATTTTTTTTTTTTTTTTTAAAACAATTTAATATTTTAAAATTACTTACATGCAATGCTGTAGAAAAATTTGGTTTAGTCGTGTATATTAAAAAGTTTTTAGGCCTACCATATTCATCAACTTTAAGTCCTGCATTTTGAATATCTTGTTTGAAAACTTTTTCTGGGGGTTTCATTAAAGGTCTCGCTAGTCGATGAAATAAACCGCTAGGAAACAGATATTTAATAGACCTCTGAAGACGAAAGCATTAGGTTAAAATTATTTAACTCACACAAACATATTTTACAATGATAAATCTAAAATATTTACATTAATTTCTCTTTCATCCATACTTTCAACATCACGTCCCATCATGTTTGCTAAATGCTTTTTTCCCAACTCAAACTCTTCTCTCTGTTCTTGCATAAATTTTTCTATAAATTTTAATTAAATTATTTTAACAAATGAATATAATTTACACACAGAACTTATACCTAATCAAACAATATTTGATATGAAAATTATAAAATAAGCGTGTTTAAGGTTTTCATATCTCCAAGTTCAAACCTTACCATTTTCTTCAACGGCTTTCATATAATTTTTAACGGCTGAACTGAATCTTGAATCTGTATGACTACAAAAACACTGAAAGTTCAAATAATGAAAGTTAATACTTATTGTTAATAATAATGATGAATGACGTTATTAAAATCTTTATGCTAAATTTTTACCAACCTTAATCGGCGAAATAAACTTGGCTTGATATTCATTTTTAAGCAAATTTGTAAAAGCCAATTTGGAACTTAATTTAATCGCCATTTTTAATATTCTTCAAACGTGATTAATGCCACGAGATATTTGTTATGGCGCCAAAAATTTTTTTTATCAAAAATAAAACTCAAATTATTCGATTTTAAATTATTTATATGATTATTGAGAAATGCTTGAGTAGTTATAAATTAAAAGACGAAATTAGATAATATTTTTGTAGTTTGTTTGTCAAAATAATGAAATATGGCGGGTTAAGTACCGAATAAACTTTTTATTAATTAACCTAAATTAAAGTATTTCTTTTAATTATTTTTATTCTTGTAATGTTTAAATTTAAATTAATTTAATTAGACATATTTGTTTCTTTTCATTATACAATTCGATTGCTTTGATAAATTAATAAAAATTTTATACATAACAAAAATTATTACATTTATATAAACGTGTCATTAGAAATTAAAAATTTTCGTATCTTGTAAAGTTAATTTTCTTTTTTAAGTCGAAATTTTTTAAATTTCGATATAGAGTTAAAAACTTAAAATTAAATTAATTTATAATAAAGAAAATTACATAAAAATAAATTAAATTAAAAATATATATATTCATTCCTTCATTTTTTTTTAATATTAAATACTCCATGATTTGTTTTGTAAACAAAAGATACCAATTTATTATTACTGTTTGTGTTTCGGAATATATTGTCAAAATAGTAAAGTAAAATTTATTTCATTTTTTTTTTTAAATCCCCAAAAAACAATTTAAAATAAGATAAAGCTTGAAAAGGAATGGTTTGAAAAGTTAGTTAACTTTCAAGGTTAGAAAAATTATCATATAAATGACTACACAATTATAGGGCAAACAATAATTTTTTAGGTGCCACAAATTTGTAATATAGAATGCTATAATATAATTATGCCACAAAGCAACTGCAAAATATGCAAACATGTTCAGTTTTATAAATCTAGCAATAGTACGCTCTCTTCGGAATCAGAGAGTTTGTCTCAAGCGGTTGTATTAAAATCTCAAGAAGAAATTACAACAAACGAACCACGAAGTCGAGATTACTTATCTCGTCTGTTTGAGAAAAAAAAATTAAAAGAAAAATCCCTGTCACAAAAGTTACATACACCATTTGACAGAAAACTAACAAGATCTTGTTGGCCGGTTGATATAGGAAAAGTTAGCAAAATAAAAAAAAAACCAAAAGAAAAAGATAGAAAGAAACCAAGTTATAGATGTTTTAGAAAAAGAAAGAAAATAGGTTTAGTTTCAAGTCCTCAAAACTTAAATGGAAATTTATCTTTTAGCGAAAGCGAGTAAGTGCAATAATGTTTAGAAAGATGGCCTAACTGGCCATTAATAATTATGATTTCATCTCAACATTTTCAGTTCTGATTTGGATATAATATTGGAAGAAGAAATGAAAACTCCTGATAGAATTCAATTAATTGATGCTAAAATCACACCACAAATGTTAGTGGAAGTGTTACAAGATTCTGAATCTTTAAAATAGTTTTGTTAAATAAACTTGAATGATTTTTGAGAAACCCATAAAAATTGTGAGTAATTCTAATTAAATTATATCATACCATTTTAATTTTTTTTTTTCTTTTTAAAGGCAAAAAAATTAAAATAATGATATTTGAATTTTTAAGGATCCTGATATTGAATTAATACTTGGAAATATATGTAAAGTATCAAGAAATCTTAGAATTTTTAAATGTTTGAAATCATAATGGAGTTAACATAATCAAATAGCCTTATATTATCAGGCAAGAATATCTATCTTGTGTAAAAAAGTTAAAATGTGAATAAATATTAAATAAAATCTTACATTTCAATGAATTTCATTGTAAATATAAAAAAAAGTCCACATTTCCTATAATTTTTAGTGCATGAAAAAAAAAAGAAAGTTAAAATTACTTACATTTCCTAAAGCTCAAATTTTCATAGTTTTTAGTTATTAATTTGTTGCACAAAAACCGTTGGAAACAAATTTTCACATGCATTTACTTAAATATACATACTTGCGTGTAAATATGTGATAACCAATGAATAATTTAGTAAAAATTCTATTAGTTTTTTTTCTTTTTTTTTTTACACCAAAAAAATTTTTGAAAATTTCCAGTTTGTGAAACAGACATCGATATCCGGTAAATCGAGTTTTTTTTTAAAAAAACCTGTTAAGTTGGTAATCCGAAGCTAATCAGTGATGGTTGACGTGTTTCAATTGACGTATTATTAAAGAATTCACTTACCTTATCTATTACATTTACTTAATTAAATGTCAGTACGAAGTTATATATAATTTATAAAAAATGGTTATTATGACAATGATTGCTCGGGTGGCCGATGGCCTCCCATTGACTGCTTCCATACAAGAAGATGAAGAAGTGAGTTATTGTAGTATTATTATTATTATTAATTACAACACAGTTTGTAATTGTAATTATATTTATGAATTGAAAACATTTTAAATAGCCTATTTACCGGTTACGAAGTATACAAATTAAATATTATTTATTTTTAAATATAAATAGTATTAATGTTTGGAAACGTTAAAATTTATTCCTGTTACAAAAAAACATGAAGAGTAAAAAATGTCAATTCATTTGGTAAAAGTTTACATTCACTTAAACGCCCATTCACACAATTATATTTAAAAATTTTTTTTCCAGAGTGGTAGAACCGTTTTAGAATATCAAAATCAAGCTAAAATGTTATTTAGAAAACTCACACCTGCAAGTCCTACTAGATGTACAATTCAAACTGGACCTTACTTATTTCAGTAAGAAAATATTATTTGAATTTTTTTCTTTAAAATTACTTAAAAAGAATTGAATTTTAATTTTTACTTTTAGTTACCTCATAGAACATGATGTCTGCTATTTAGTTCTTTGTGAAAAAAATTATTCTAAAAGACTAGCTTTTTCTTATTTAGAAGATTTAGCTCAAGAGTTCAGATCACAATATGGTAGGCATATTCATTCAGTGTCAAGGCCTTATAGCTTCATTGAATTTGGTATGTTTAATTGTAATTTTTAAAAATCTCATAAAAATTTATTAAAGTTATTATTATTAAAACTATCATTTATATAAGACAATCTAACAATTTGATTTTTTTTTTTTTTTTAAAGATATTTACATTAGAAAAGCGAAAAAATCATATATGGATTCGAGAACGAGAAGAAATTTAAATAATTTAAATACAGAATTACAAGATGTACAGAGAATAATGGTTCAAAATATTGATGATGTTTTGCAAAGAGGTGCAGTGCTTTCAGAATTGGATACAAAAGCCCAAAACTTGTCTATGTTGTCACAGCAGTATAAAAAAGATGCTTCAATTCTTAATAGTAAGTCAATGATGGTAAAAGGTGCTGCAATCGGAGCCGTTTTATTCGTTTTTATCATGTACTTTTGGATATTATGAACCTCCCCCCCCCCCCCTCAAAAAAAGAAAAGAAAAAAAAGATCTTCAATATTTTTTTTATTGTAATTAAAAAAAAAAAAAAGACAACTACAAAAATAATTTTATAAATGCTTTTAATAATGGAAAAATTATTTAATTTAAATTACTTATTTATTTATAATACAATTTAAAATGGGTGAGTGGTAATTTAAAATCAGTAAAATTTATTTAAAAATAATTATTTTCCAAAATATTATTTATCAATATATATATTATCGATGAATTGTATTATTTATAAAAATTACCTGTTAGTTAATATAAATAATTGTTTTGTTATAAAATCGATATTAAATTAAATGAAACCGATAAATAAATGTGAATTTTTCAGTAAAAAAAAAAAAAAAATTGAGATTAATAATTAGAATTGTGATGATGATGTTAGACAATTACTAAACTATGTAGCAAATATTAATCACAGCCTTATTATTATACAATTATATTCGAATATAACATACATAAATATGTTAATACCTTTTTTTTTTTTTAAATGTAAAATTATTTTTATTTATTTTCGTGCCTTAGGCAAATTAGTTATAATGAAAAAAATTTTATAAATATGTTTTTATAATATTTATTTAATTATTTTTTTTTTTGTAAATAAGAATTTACCTGCTGCTTTACTACTTTAAACGTAAATCATTCCCCCCCCCTCCCCAATAATTTCAAAAATCATTATTATTTTTTTTGTTTAGTGTGTGGGTGTTATGGCCCGCACTCATCAATTAATCAATTAAATTAATTAATTAATTTATTATTAATGGGCACAATTTTGTATTAAATAAAAATAAAACATATTAATCAATTTAAATGTTTCCTTTTAAGGGAATTATTTATTTAATAAAAAAAAAAAAAAAAAAGAAAATTACATAATTCAATAAGCAATATTTACAAGTCTCTACAATATGATTAATTTCGTTTAAAAGTAAAATTTCATTAAAGAAGAAAAAGAAAAGAAATAAAATTCTATATTGCACTAATATCAAAATTCAGTCCTAAATAATCTTCTTTGAGGTTCGGGGGTGTAATGAAATCTTGCTCTGTAATGTTCGACTTGTCTATGTTGTGGTGAACCAGGAACTGAATTGCAGTCTGAAAGTCTTCTGGGAGGTGGTTGCGGTGGTGATGGAGATACATATCTTAAAAATGTACAAAATTAAATTATTCGAAAGACAAGGAAACAAATATCGATGACTATGATTGACAAGTTACCTTCTGGATAGCGACGGTGAACCTTCGACTAAACCTTTTCTTAACGGTGAATGATCTAAAAATCCTCTTTTCATCGGTAAAGGAGACCCGCTCTCTTCACCCTGTGACGTAAAACGATTATAACGCGGTGGAGGTTCTGGACTTTGACTAGGTTGTGAAATTTGCAAGGTACTCTGTACTCTTGGATTCGAGGTACTCTGTACTCTTGTACTTTTACTATTATTAAATGACGACGAAAGACAATTATATCTCTTGGATTCTTCTTTACCACCTGAATAAAAAAACAATTATAAAACCTCCCCCCCCCAAAAAAAAAATTACAAAATTTAATTAATAATAATTAAAAATTTACCACCACCGAGATGAAATTTTAAATAAGATGAAAATCTTTTTTTCGACGTGTCTTCATGACTTTTCCCATCTACCTGATGATTGTGATCTGTGTTATTTGTTTCAGAATAACACTGACTAGATTCGTTTGAATTATTTGAATCCCTGCTCGGTGAATATGAACGCCAAGGTTCTAAAGTATTGTCAGGTACTTGATGATTTGTGAATGACTACAATAACATTCATAACATTAAGATGAAAAAGGTATAACCGAAAAAAACAATAACAACAACAAATCATACCTGATTTGGATAACTTCGAAAATGATGATGATGATGATGGTGATGGTGATGAGAATGGGAATGAGTTGGAGGTTTAGGTTGATGCCATGTTTTTTGTAAATCAGAACCTCCGTTAATAACAACAGGTTCCTGAGAAAAAAATCTTCTTCTATTTTCATATATGTCACAATGACGAACATGACCAGAAGTTGATGATACATGACTAGATTCTAATTTTTGTGTTATGGCGGCAACGGTTGATCTTTCACTAAAACAAAATGGCCGTCATTTAACATACATTGACCGCAAAAAAAAAACACAAAGAATTTATTATTATTATTATTTACTTATTTCTTGGTGGAAAATGAATTTCCGTTATTTTTCCCTTACTATTATTATTATTAACTTGTGAAAATTTTAATTCCGAAGATTTTTCATTATTTAAATTAACTATATAATTAGAATTATATCTTGTTGATGATGGTGTGGATGCTGATGATGACGTCGATGAGGCGGATGAAGAAGATGATGACGTAGCAGGAGTTGGAAATCTAAAAAATTTAATAATTAAATTATTTATTAATCTAAATAAAAATTATTTTTAATAAAATAAATAAATAACTACTACTACTACTACTACTACTAGTATAAAATAATTTACCATAAAATTTTATGTAACTTACCTCATGCACAACCTAATACCAACGTTTATAAATTTTTATCCTAAATTAAATATCCAAAAAATCCATTTGTGCATTTTTTTTTTGTTTCGTGCAAATAATTATCACATTATATATAAAAAATTTTTTAAAATTGTTAATTTACTACTTAATTTTTTCTATCTGATAATTTTATTTATTTATTTAAATTCGAAGGTTAATTAATTCTTCGGTGCAAATTATTTATATATATATATATATGTACAACATTACATATTGTCCAAGGAAAAAAAAAAACTTTTTCCAATTATTTAATTTAAAAAAAAAAAAAAAAAAAAAACAAACAAACTCATGCACAATAATAATAATAATAATAATAAATCATTTCATTAAAAAAAAATACTCATCAATATTTCTCACTAAATCGATTTTAAAAAAAAACTTTAATAAAAAAAATAAAACAAACAAAAAAAAAAAAAAATTTTTACTATAAATTATAACTACAGGAAATAGGTAACAAATTTTCTTTTTTTTTAAATTTAAATTAATTTAAAATATTACGTTAAAAAAAAAAGTATATAAAAAGAAAGGAGAGAGAGAGAGAGAGAGAGAGAAAGATAGTAGAAAATAATTTACTATTAAATTTTTTAAAAAGGTTATTTAGAGAAAAAGGAGGTATCGAATAACCTTTTTTTAAAATTTCAAGCAATGGAAGTCATTTTTTTTTTTAAATAGGAAGCACAAATATTCTCAAGCAAACAAACATTCACATCACTCTTGTTCGATAATTTAAATTATGCATTTTACATCTACTAAAATTTTTTTTTTTTGTTGTTTTCTGTTGGTTTTTTTTTAAAAAAATAATAAATATATTTGTATAATTCATTAAGAAAATTAAAAACAAGTAAAAAAAAAAAAAAAAAGGAAAAAAAAGAAAAAAAAAATTTTTTTTTTTTGTTTATAAAACTAAGGGTAATAAAAAAAAAAAAAAAAAAAAAAAGGAACATGCAATACTATAAAGTTAACTTGTTAGTGAAACGGAAATGTCATAACCTCCTTATGGGGGAATTTCCAGTAAGATTCATATCGGTTACGGGTACAGTCTTCGCAAACCAATCAGCAACATCAGCTTTAGATTCTTCCGACATTTTCATAAATGGATGATCTAATAATTTTCGATACTTTGGTCTTTCCTTGTAATTTTTTGTTAAACTGAAAATGAAAATCCATGTTGAGTTTTTTTCTTCGAACACACTGTATAAGGACTTAAGTGTATTTTTATACACACTCACCAAGAATTAACAAAACTAATAAATTCTGGACTAAAGTTTCGATCCTGTGGCAGTTTGGGAGGTTCTCCGTCTACGACTTCGGCAAGAACTTCAAAATCAGATTTGCAGTTCTTGTAAGGGAATTCACCAGTTGCAAGTTCGACTAAAGTTATTCCTAAACTCCAAACATCTGCTCTGATGTCATAATCTGGTTTACTAGGATTTTGTGGAGCTATTCTTTCAGGCTTGAATTTAAAAGTTTCAATTAATATATTTTAAATAATAAATTTTAATAATAATCAAACTTACAGCTAAGTAAGCAGCACACCCAGCACTCGTAGTTTGAGGTTTCGAATCGACTAATCTACCAGAAATACCAAAATCACAGAGTTTCACATTTCCTCTTTCATCGAGAAGAATATTTGATGGTTTAACATCTCTATGTATTACTCCATGTTTTTCTTTCAAGTAATCTAGAGCTTTAACAGTCTTTAAGAAAATTACACAATTACAACATTAATATTATAATTATTATTATGCAATCTAAATATTTTGACAAAATTTAATAACTTGACATCTAAATTTTAGAAATTTTAATAAAAATTAACTCACAGCATAAGTAACTTTTCCTAATATGTCTTCAGGTATTGATATTTTAAGTCTCTTAAGTAGCTTATCAAAACATGTCGCCATTAGTTCCATACAAATCCAAACATCGGATTCTGTTATGAAACAACCTAAACACTGTACAATATAGGGACAATCATGTGATTTTAAAACTACTTCCAAATCCATAACAATTCTTTTATTTTCTTCACTGTTGCCAGACCTTCTCATTTGCTAAAAAGTTTAATACCATATCAATAGAAGTATTTTAAGATAAGAATTGCACAATTATGAAACAAAATTTACTTTAACCGCTATAACTGTTTGACTAGGCCTATGTAACATTTTCACAACATGACCACAAGTTCCATTACCGAGATCACCGCAGTGATCAAGATCTTTTATATCAGTTTCATATTTCTAAAAATCGAAAAATTATATATATTTTTTAAAACGTTAAAAATATTTAATAAAAAAAAAGTTTAAATAAAAAAATTTTTTTGTCTTTGTTCAATTTACTTTTCCATTAATTTCTAAAATACCAGTCAATTTCATAATGTCTTGCATTTTCCTATCTATTTCTCCTGTATTAGATACCCTTTGTTGAACTGGAAACATGGGCAGATCTAACAATTTTTTAGGAGTTCTCGTTGATTGCGTTCCACCCGACATTGATAATTCAGTCACTAAAACGAATCAAATGTTTTTAAAACAAAATAAAAACACTAAATAAAACTTATAACTTACTATAACTTGCACATTATTATAATAAATTTGTGTAAAAGTTTAGATATATAGTTAATTAAATACTCTGTCAAATATGTACTTCAATAATAAATTAAGTAAAAAAAAAAAAAAAATTTAATCAATTCAGAAGGAGAAGTTAATTGAAGAAATAATAATGATAATAAATATTTAAAAATAACTTTAAAAAAGCTAATAAAAGTATTTTTAAATACGCCAATAAATATTCAAAAATATTCACCTTATCTTGTGCAATATACTTGTTTTTGTTTTGGTATCACATTCTTTAGCATATATAACCTTGTCAAAATTTTTTAACACAATAAACAAAAATGATTTTTATTAGCTCTAATAAAATTTAATTTTACATTAATTATTTAATAAATTTTAATATTGACACGATTAGAATTTGCTCATACAAATATTAAAAACAGAATATCTATATAATTTATTGCAAACTTAGCAGGTACTTACAGTTTCTCGGTCTACGCCCTGAACCAGCTCTAGGAGCATCCAAACCGCCATTATATTCTTTAGACGCTTTATCCTTATCTTTTTCATTTTCTACTTTAAATTTATTTTCCAATGCGTCTATTTTATCAGCTAAATAAGAACTAGGCTTCGACATTTTGCAGTCAGCCTTGTCCTATGTATTAAAACTTACTCTCGATTAAACGGATTAAGTGACTGCCAAACTCGTTCGATATATTTCGATATGATATTTTAAATAATGTTGCCAGTACTGTTCATTTTCGTTAATTTAAATAAGAATGTTTTTAAAATAATTTTTTTGTGTAAGACAAAAATTCTTTTTCTTCTCTTCGATTTTCCTCTTAAAAATCAAGGTAATATTAATTGTTATAATGACTTAATGTATATTACTACATATTTGTAACTATATTGTATATCTTTACACAGAAATTATTAACTAATTTAAAACTTCATGGAAACATATTTTATTCATCTTTTCTATGCTCATAAATATATTTCAAAGTTATATAAAGTTAAAAAGGTAATAATACTTTTATTTTATTCGACACTACGTCACTTTACGCTTTTAAATATATATATATATGTAGTAATTATATAAAGGATTATTAATAAAAATGATTTTTAAGTAATTTTAAATAAGCTTTTTATTAATATAGGCTATCATCTATTTAACAATTAATTGAGCATTAACAATTGAGTGTTGTTGATACTTTTAAATATTACAAGTAGCAACATTAAATGAGTACTCATGAGTCTTAAATCTCAAATTTGATAAACTTGAAGGAAAATTAAAATTAGAAGATGTTATTGGCAACGATGATGACGCACCATAAGGCAAGGATATACCTTTTAATTAAACAAAATATATATTTTAAGTACTCAAAAAAAAAAACAATTTGAAAGAAATTAAAGTTTTCTTACTTTTAGAAAGTACATTGCAAGAATTATTTTGAGTGGCAAAAACTGGATGTTGTGGTGGAGGTCCTATACCACTGGAGGGCTTCCATGAGGAACTAAAATATTCCACACCGTGTGTTTCTGAAAAAAAAATAAAATAAAACAAGATACTAATCAGAGTAATGCAGCCGTATCTAAATACTCTGATCAAATATCAGACACGCGTAAATTCTTTAATTTTCACAAACACCTGGTGGTCATTTAAATGATCAGTAAATAATAATAATGACTCAAGTGTATTATTCACCTGAATTAAACAAAATGTTAGTTCTAGAAGTTAATGATTGTTGTTGTTGTTGTTCTAACATACTTTGAATTTCTTGATTGGGTTTATATGGAGTCGATATGTGTTTGCTATGAGATATTAAACTTCGTTCGTTTCTTCGAAATTTGGCTCTACGATTTTGAAACCATACCTGCAGTAAAAAAAAACAACCATAATTAAATTTTCTCAATGTAATTATCAACTCAAATATGTATCAAACGAACGTTTTACATCTAATTTAAAAACAAAACTTTGCAAGGCAAGTATGACGTCATATTAAAAAAAAAAAACAATATATTTAAAATATTGATTTTCAATATGGATATTAAATTTCAAATTAACAATTCATTTGATAAAAAAATATTTTTTCTGATAAATTATATTTATGACGTAAATATTTGTACGATATAATATCATTCACCGATAAAATTCGTTAACGTTTTTTTAATTCAATTCAAATTTTTTGCTTTTTTTTAGGGAACTTTGAGTGTGTGAATCAATCATGAAATTTAAATTGTTTAAAAAACTCCGGATTATTTATTACAAGAAAAGGCGACACGATTCGACGTAAAAGGAATTCCATAATTCGAAAATTTATTTTTAAAAAAAATTACAAATTTAAAAATTATCTAATTTAACGGATGATAAAAATTCGTAATAGGTAATTTCTCAAAGAAACACTATTATTATTTTTTTTTTTAAAAAATTCATTATATAAATAAATAGGGAAGAAAACTTGGCGAATGATTAATTGAAATTTAAATGAAGAATTAATTTTAAAAAAACAAATATTGTTTTTAACGCATGTGGAACGATTCATTTTAAATGGAGATCAACCGTTAGATTTTTTTTTAAAGATTCTTTCTTTTGGTTTGTCGGTAAAATTTTAATTGATCATAACACTTTACCCCCATTTAAAAAATAACAAAAAAAAAAAAAAAAGTAACGTTTTTTTTTATTTTATTTAAATATATTATTATTATTAATTTATGTTTCAGATGTGTAAAAAAAGAAGATACTTTTGATATTTACAACTTATAAATGAAATTTTACTATTGAAATGATTTTCTTCATCATTTGGAATGAGAAAGAAACTGGTGAGTCGAAACCATTATTTTTTTTTTTTCTTAGATAATTAATGACGTCATTATTATAATTTTTAATTAGTGACGTACCTGAACTCGTGCTTCACTCAATCCAACTCTTTTTGCTAATTCTTCTCTAACAAAAGCATCTGGATAATGAGTTTTTTCAAAAACTCTTTCCAATGCACTTAATTGAATTGTTGTAAATGTCGTTCTATTTCTTCTCGGTTTTTTCATTTTTCCATTTTCCCCATCTACGTAATCGTCTTCTTAAAAAAAAAAAAAAAAAGTGTCAAACCGTTAAAAAAAATTTACTATTAGACACTTGTAAATTTATTAGGTATTCAAATAACAATAATAATAATAATAATAATAATAATAATAATAATAATAATAATAATAATCAACCGAGCGTAACTTTCTTCTTTGTTTTTTTTGTTTTTTTTTAAAAAAAAACTTCTCATTTGGGATCATTTCCAACTTGAAAAAAAAAAAAAAATTTTTTTTTGTTTTTTTTTTTTTTTTTTTTCAATTTCTTTGAACTTATTTTACACATTGAGTCGACATTAATTTGTCAAAAAAAAAAAAATAATAATAATAAAATTTTCGTAGGCGTTTTTTTTAGTTTTTTTTTGTTTTTTTTTGTACGTCAGTTTTTGATATCAAAGTTTTGGCGCCCCATTTCTACCACCCATTTTGGAGAAAAAATAAGGATAAGTTAATTAATGTTTGAAATGTTGCCAACATGTTTAAATGTAATTTGATATGATAGTTTTTTCCTTTTACAAAATACCCGACAAATGTTACAAAAAAATCAAAAAATTTCTTCGTTTAAACAAGTCAATGAGACTTACTTTCGCTTGGTTCGGCATCTTCAGGTTTTCCATTATTTAAATTACTTATTTCTAATAAACTAGTCACGGAAAATCTTCTAGAATTTTCTGTCGATGTGGGCGAATTAAAATTTGTGAATTCTGACGAGATGGCATTTGAACATGGCATCGAACATCCATTATTTGTCTCTCTGTATAAATGTTGTGGCATTATCATACCCCCAAAATTAATCATTTTATTTTCTTTTTTTTTTTTCAAAATCGATCAAACCTTTAAAAAAATCATAAAGATTATTATTATTATTATTATTATTAATTTATTCTTTAAAAAAAAGAAGACGATTGCGTTGTAAAATATTAAACCGGAAACGTTTGACGACAGACAAGTAATTCAAAAAAGTTTTCATTTTATTAAATTTAATTGGGTAATTAATATTATTTTAATTAAATAATAATAATAATAATTAAAAAGACAGAAAACTTACGTGTGACATGTCGTTCGTGTAAAAATCCATAAAATTCATTTAAACTTATTAATTTTTATTTAATATCAAACATTTGTGTCGGTTTCACGCACTTTCATACATACATACACACGCACCGCTTATTTTATAATTTTTGTCATTTCCGGTCAATAAATAATATTAATTTATTTATTTAAACAATAACAAAACACAAACTCGTGATTGAAAAAAAAAAAAAAAATTCACAAAAACGCGAAAACTATTTTAAATTCCAAAAAAAAAAAAAAAAACTTAACGTGATTCGATCAGTAACAGACAGAAAAAAAATTAATTAATTAATTAATTAATTAAATAAAATTGATGAATTTCAATTAAATAGGAATAATAAAATTAATGTATCTACTTAATAATAATAATATCGAATTTAATTTGTAAATTTAATTTAAATAAATAATTATTTAATTAAATTACAACGTCGGGAAGCCTCGTTTGTGATGTGGTATAAACATTGTAAACCGAAACAACAACAAAAAAATATATATTTAAATATTTAAACGGGGAGAAAGGGGAGGAGGATCCCCACTCTCTCTATCTTTCTTTCTCATTGAGGGATGGCACTTTTGTTTAACGCCTCTTTTTTTTTTTTTTTTTAAGCGTTAAGACGCCGCCTTTTTATAAATTTAAAATTTTTTTAAAAAATGTATCCAAGAGAATGAAATTTATGTTGATGTTTGAACATGTCGAGATGAAATTATCGAAAAAGTTTTTTTTTTTTTAATAATAATAATAATAATAATAATGAGAAAAATGGACTTTGTAGGAGAATCGGGAGCCGCTTAAGTACAATTTAAATGTAGAAAGTATGATTCCTGATGAATGAAAACCTGGAATGAAAGGATTTAATGGGAATAAACAACGCGGATAAAATCATAACGAGGGGGGGGGGCTTTCTCTCTTTGTTTTTTTTTTGATTTCGAATCACGTGGTTTTTTTTTTTTAAATGATAAGTGTGACAACAGCATGGCCATAGCTCTGTAACTTTAATTAAAAAAAGAAAAAAAATCCATTAAACTAATTTAAAATAAAACTTTTTTTTTTTTTTTTTTCGGTGTGTGAGTGTGTTTGTGTGTGTGTAAATGGGAAAAAAAAAAGTAACAGAAAAAAGTATCCCGTGGGATGAAAGTGTTTGAAAGGCGATGACATATGGGAATAGTAGAACCGTTAAACCACCAGCGGTTTGAACACATGACTTTTCTCATTAATACGACTATTAGGCCGACTATTTAAATCAACCCCTTAATCAACCGTTAAAAGATATATTTACTTTTTAACAGATTTATTATTTATTTATTTATTTATTTTTTTATCATCATCATCATCATCATTATCATTTTCGATTGATTAATACACGAAACAAAATTTCATTTGAAAAAAATTCAAATTAAAATAAAATTTCGAACGAGATTTACGTTCACCTGTTAATTTTTTGTCTTATTTATTATTATAACGGTTTTTTTCTTCATATTTTTAAAGGAAAAAATTATCATTATTATTGTTTTTTTCCTATCACGCGTTCGATCCGACACTTGGCAATTTAGACCACCTAAATTCTCATAGCCTCGACAATTATTAATTATTTATTTTACTTTCACCCTTCTAAATTGTCACATTTACAACCCACCCACGCAGACGAAATAAATTTGGGGGTATGTGACGTAGGTCGTCGCCACCGCCACCGCCGCCGACGTTGTTGACATATAATAATAAATTTCTAGAAATACCTAATTAACGGAAATGAAAACGGGAAAAATGTATAGGTAAGGTTAGGGTGGTGTTAATGGTTCCTTAAACTAGTTTAATAATTAGAATTTTCGGTTGGGTGATTTTTTAACCCCCCCCCTCCTCTCCCCTAAAAATCAAACCGTTGACGAAACGGAACTGTTCTGCAGACGAAAAATCACATTTTTAGGGTCTAAAATTAAATCGAATGAAAAAAAAAATCATTGTATTCCTTCCATTTAAAAAAAAATTTTTTTCCTTAATTTGTGACACGTTTTCAGGTACGAAAAATTTCAAGATGAGCAATCCATTTATAATATAATTTACAACGTGTTTTTGTAGGTTTGTCCTTCCTTCCCTCCTTCCTTCCCTCCATCCTTCCCTCTTTTCCTTATTGCAAATCGTTACTTCTACACGTGAGTGTCCCAGAAAACATAATAATAATAATAATTTAACTCATGTATTTTTTTCTTTTTTTTTTAAGAAATTTAACGTAATTGTTATTTTTTAAATTAAAAATAAAAAAATATTTGATGAAAACGTTAATTTTTCGCTTCGTCAAGGAGAAAATAATTATTATTGTAAATTAACGTGCCGCCGCAAAAATTGAACGATAGCAAAAAAAGAAAAAAAAAAAATTTTAACGATTTTTTTTTTTTTGGAATGGGAGAAAAACATACGACGCGAGGGATTTAAATGCAAATAAGACAGTTAATGAGGTACAAAAAAATATTATCTTCTTCCACGTTTTTTTTTTTTTTAGTCCTTATTGAATTTCATTAAAAAAAAATTAATTTGTAAAAGGGAACCCCCGAGAAAAGAGAAAAAAAAAAAAAAAGGTTTGAACGTTGTTAGTATCCGAAATTTTTTTTTGTCGAATTTTTTGTTTTACTCTCTCTCTCTCTCTCCCCCCTCTCTCTTTTTGTTAATTTATACCGATGGTTAATATACGTTATTTTTAATTACTCTCTTTTCGAAATTGATTGATTGATTGATTGATTGAATCAAAATTCGTTAATTGATTAACCAATAATAATTAAATATTAAAATTACGTCATCGTAATAATAGTTAAAATAAATTTTTTTTTTTGCCTTTCCGGATAAAAAGGTGCCAACCAAACCCCCTCCCCCCCCTAAAAAAAAAAATTCTCAAGGGTAAATTTTAAAAAAAAAAATTTTTTTTTTTTTTTTTTTAGGGTTTTAACCCCGAAGATGATGAAACGCCTTTGTTAGAAAAAATCAATGGAAAAGGATTTTTTTTTTGTTACAATTTGGGACACGTGCCTGTATCAAAATAATCCCTTAAAGTTTCTCATAGTCACCAGGTATGTAAAAAAAAATTATAACGTTTCTCCCTCCCTTCCCTCCCCCCCCCGTTATAATTATAACGGAATTTATTTTTTGTTTTGTTTTACGTCATACATTTTAAATTTTTTCGGGGTAATCATTTTTTTAAAAATTTCGATTATTTCCTGTCGTTTGTTACGTTTTCCCAAAAAATCATTATTATTGTTTTTCTTACGGTTCCCCCTCCCCCCCCCCAAAAAAAAAGAAAAGGCAAAACGTCTACATACGTACGTCATATTTTTTTTTTTTTTGTCTAACTAGAAAACCGTTGTTTAATTTTTAATTCTTTGCCTTTTATTTTATTCCCCCCTTTTTTTCTTGCATCTTCTTCCACTTTTCCTCCCTCTCTCACCTTTTTTCTCTGAGACATGAAAACCTTTTCCTTTTTCTCTCTCTCTCTCTCTCTCTTTCTTATTGTTGTATTAGAGAATTCAGGTTAAAGTGAGTAAATCATTTAAACTGTATCGGCCTTCAAAAAAAAATTTTTTTTTAGGGACTAATAAGGGTAACAATAGAAGAAGAAGAGAAAATTTTTGATTGTGAGGGGTTTCGTTCCTTGCAAAAAAAAAAATTATTCTTACCTGAACGATTTAGAAAAATTCGAATTAAATTTTTTTTTTTTTTTTTTTCTTTTGGGCTTCACAAACGTGAAATTTTTATTTATATTTTTTTAATTAGAAATAAATAAAAAAAAAAAAAAAATGGAGATGTGAAAATAATAATAATAATAATATTAAACGGTCGTAAAATTTTACCGAAAAAAGGGCAAAAGGTTTATTTTTTTGTTTTTTAAATGAGGGGATTCCCTTTTTGTAATTTTTTTTTTGACGTTAATATTTCGTAGGTTGTCGTGATAAGTTATCGTAGAATTTTCTTTTTAATTTTAAACCAATGGCGGAAAGTTGTCACATTATTATTATTATTATTATTATTATTATTATTATCGTTACTTATCTAAAAATAATTTTTTTTTCTTTGTAAATGCATCTGTTTTCTTTTTGTTTTTTAAACTGTCTTATTCGATGGAATTTTTTTTTATTTTTTT